>NC_091745.1:7071223-7331223 GCF_043380555.1 Nothobranchius furzeri | reverse complement strand
TCAGCTCGGATACACATGAAAACTGATTATTTATCCTGTTGCAGCGGATCCAGGTGAAGCCCACGTACGGTGTTTAGCATCTGGCGACAAATCCGACTTTAAGCATGGGAGCTGAGCCGTCTGGAGAGGGTCTGCTCCATTCATCTTGATAAGTTCGACAGGTAGACATTATCGATTAAAGGAGATTTCTTTAAGAAGAATCACAAAGAACACAAGTTTTTCATCTAAGAAACGAAGCGTTGAATTTACTTAACCAAGTTTTGTCAACTGGATCCAATAATCCCAGTTGCTCAAATTAAAAGAGTAAACTACTTTTAACGTAACAACAAATAACAATTTTACAGTTAAGCCACTAGTGGAGCCAGTTCACATAACTTGGTTGTGTAAATTCAACGTTTCATTTCTTAGAGTGATCTTACAGTCAAATGAAAAGATGGTGATCATGATTAATTTTAGCATTCTGGTAATGTTCAGATGTCATTCTTCGTTGTGGTGCGACTCCAGCACTGAGAGGTCTTTGTGTGTGTGCTAGCTTGGTGTAACAGAGACACTCTGTCTGGAAGAGACAAGCTGGGTTTGAGATCGCCACCCCACCGCCTCTCAGCCTTTTTCGTCCATGTTATCGATCCCCCTTATGTGCGAGCGTTTCTCCTTCCTTCCTCTGACAGACCCTCTTCTTTCAACGTTCTGTATATCATGGCACTTCTTCTATAATCAGCCTGAGAGGTAGTGGAGGCGGACCTTTGGCCTTGATCTGCTGTGTAATTGGACATTGGATTTGACACTCTGCCGAGTAGAACATTAGAGCTGGCCTAATTAGGTGCGAGAGCTGTTAAATGAAGATTGGCCCGAGTGGTTAGAAAATACCACACAGATTGGAAATGTCAAGATGACATCGGGCTGTCATCTGCAAGCACGGAGAAGAAAATCCATCATTTCCTAGTGAAGTTTCAGAACTCGTTTGAAAACCGCCCACCAGTTGCTTGTTATAATTCAATTACTTAACAAAAACACACACATTTATCTTTTGAAGATACCTGGCTGGTGCGCTCACTCCTTGTGTTTGCGTCGAGGAATAAGCAGCTCGTGAATTACGGCTAATGTTCAACATCTCGTGTGCTTGGAGACCACAGACGTCTAAAAACGGCTACGGGGCGTCTCCTGTGACTGGCTGACTCAAGGATGCAGTGATGTTGACTCACTAGGCTTCTTCATTATAATGAGGGCCATATGGGAGACCGACAAGTGCCCCTGGTCCTCTTATGCAAACATCTCTCTCCGTGTGCCTCTCCATGCCTCTGACATTTAGATATCCCCGCAATTCAGGCTTCAGTGATACCCGCAGTTATCCCCTCCCTCTTAGCACAGAACGCTGCAAAGTCGGCTGCACAACTTAAGCGTGTCTAACACCTCTCGGAGTGAAAACAGGTGAATTTGTCCAGAGAGGCAGGATTTGTTATGAAAAGTAAACAAACAGGTTGTTTTCCTCTCAGTGAAAACTCTTTTTCCTGATGGTAGTGCCTCGGGTTTCAGCTGGACTTTGTGGGAACAAAGGTTGTTGTTAAGAGTTGTTTTGAGGGCTTGGTGTCGGCGCTGCGGGCAGAGAGCTTTAGTAATTAACTGGGTGTGATGAGTCAGATGCAGGAAAGAAAGAGGGGATGGACTGTGGGTCGGAGTTGGCGCCCCCTTTCCTCTTTGCTGTTTTCTTTCCTTTCAGAGGTTTTCCCAAAGTTTCCACAGCAGATTTATGATGTTCTGTCTTTTCTGCAGCATTAATGATAATAAATGAATGAATGAAGCGTTACTGTTAACAATCTCACTAAGAGATTTGAGCGGCAATTGTTTAAAAGCAGGCTGAACAGGTACAAAGAGAACAGCTGGCAAAATTAATTCAGGAGACCTTTTTCTAATCTCGTCTGACAGATGGCAAATCTCCTGCTACCATTTAATTTTTTCTTATCGTGTTTTCACTCAGGTTCCTTGAACAAATGAACCTGTAACACATGGTGCTTTGTGACACAACAATTCTCATGCATCCCACCGCAGATTCTTGCTCTCATTATTTATCTAAAATTCATCCCCGGTGTGTATGTGAGTGTGTGCGTGTGTGTGTGTGTGTGTGTGTGTGTGTCAGTGAGAATGTTGGATCAAGCTCAAAAGCGGAGGCGAGCCATCTAAGCCGCCATTAAGCATGCGGTTCACGGCTGGAATGTTCAAACACAATTAGGTGGCGGTACACTTTGATTTAAGAAGGACCAATAGACTCGTTGATCCAAAATCGAGGCTCAACACCAAGTCAACAAATCCCAGTCAGAGAAGCCATGAGACACGTCCTTGTCACTGAGACAAAGCTTTTTGTAAGATAACTGTCCCAGGGAGACATCTCAGACTCCTCACGCGGCTGACACAACAGATAAAACATTAAATCATCATGATTTTTACAAGCAGATTTTTAGAAAGTCTATATAATTAATGCTGTTCAGCATGCAAGCTGCAGCTGCTGAACAACAGAAAGAAAAGTGCCTTTTGGATGCTTCGTCTGAACGCAACGCCTCACATGACTAAAAGTGAGTGGCAGTCTCTCACTGTGCTGTGAATTCATGTGTGGCACATTTTCACCCAATGCCTCTTGTTTTTTTATATTTACTGTGCAGAAGAAGAATTTAAAGGGAACGCGCTTTTTTATTTGTACAAGCATGTATTAAATAATAACGAGAACCTCAGCCTTGAGTTTTCTCTGTTCTCTCAGAATATTATTCAATCAAAGCCATCATCTTGACGATGTGACAGATGCAAACATGCACGAGCAGCCACGAGGAAGACAACATCGCTGACACCTCATTTACCATTGCTGAGGCAGGCGCCTGCGGCCTCACGCTTTGTTTGTCCTGTCAAAGTTCCTCTACATGTTCTGTGTCAAGGTCACGCAGCGGTGGCAGTCGGCTGTTTGTCCCGCTCATCTCCTGCTACGTTTCTGTCACAAGTCTGAATCGGAAACTTTGGCTAACATCCCCAACAAGTTCCTCAGGTGCAGAAAAGGAATCCTTCATCTTTATTTGAGTCTTTTCTCATGCATGTGCCTCACTGGAAACCATGAAATGAAAGCAGTGACATCAAACTGAAATGGTGTGGAAGAGATGGAACGGTTTCTGGATTTGTTTCATTTTTCTTTAGACCTCAAATAATTAAGCTCTGTAAAAAATATATATCCCAAGTTTTGCTCTTTAAAGAGCAAAAAATAAATAAATAAAAACTCAGACATGTGCCGCATCTGTGACATTGCCACTGTGCACCTACCTGGAAAGCAAATATTTTGATAGAATTTCATTAAAATCCCAGCTGACAAATCCTCTGGAGTCGTCATCAGCTGCCTCTCCCGCAGCCCAAGGCGCTAACCCTCTAATAAGATGGTGTTGACTTTGCGCGCTCGTGGCGTATCGTTTCATATTAATATGCGCTGGACGCCGGCATCTCAGAATCAGAGTGAGCAGCTTTGTTTGCACATCGATATGAGCTGTGCTAGATTTAATCATGTGGATAAACAATAAAAAAATTACAATGTTCTATATATAATACTCCTGTATCTGAAACTCCTCAGAGGTTCATCATCCTGATCAGCTTTTAGAGAGTCTGCACATTTCAATGTGACTGCTAAACTTTGTGTTCAGGACATCCTCTTTAGAAGGTTTGTGGTGTCTGTGCCTCGCGTTCGGGAGGTAGGACATGTGTCTGCGCTGAAAGGTCCTGCAGAGAAACAAACGCTTGTCTTAGATGAAAGTAAGATTTAATAAATGTCACTTTTTCAAAAATGCTACAGAGAACTGTCTAAAATGAGAGATGTTTCTCTAAATTTAATAAAAACTCCTGAGACTCAGAATTGTTAATGCCATCGGATAATTTACTTTCATTTAGAGCACATGTGTCAGATACAAGGCCCGCGGGCCAGTTGCGGCCCGCGGAGCATTTTTATGTGGCTCGCGAGATAATTATCAAAAAATATATTAAAACTGGCCCGCTGGCCGATTTTACTGCAAAGACTTCAACTCCCATGATGCTTTGTGGCGTCAGCGCGGAGCCGACTCGCCCCCTCCTTTGTGTTTTTTCCAGCGTCTGCTGCCGTTGTCTGCAGCTCCGCTGTCTCGGACAAACACTCCTCTCGCTCAGTGCCGAGTTCACTCGGCTATTTTCTGACGTTGAAGCCCAGAAACGGAGATTCTAGCCGCTCAGTAATGTGTTCACGACTGAAAGAGAAAGTTTTCAAACTAACGTCCAGACAGAGCCGATATAACTCCAGCGAACAGCGACACGCTCAAGCCAGCACGACTCTGTGGTCGTGTTTCCTCCCCGACACACAACAACGTGGTCAAGCAGCTCAGACATGTTCATCAGCACAAACCTATGTGAGCACCTGTTGTCATCTAATGTTGTCATTATTATGATGAAGATAAACAAAACAACAGGAGTCTCCTCCTCAGCTCAGATCAACCCCATGATGCAGGTATCTGGATGGAACAGGTGAGCATCACAGTAAACCAGTGGAGCAAACTGAGCTTTAAATATGTTGGTTTTATGCTCTTTTTCTGCTCCAAAACATGAAAGTTAACAGGTGAGATGTTGCATTTTCATTTAAGATAAAATGATATTTTTATTTTGTTGTTGGCCCGTGAGAAAAGATTTAACCTACAGTAAACAGGAAGTGGAAAGGCTGCAGATAGATGAATAGAATAGAAAATCCCTTTATTGTTCCTCAGTGGGGAAAGCTAGACGTCATAGCAGCGATGACACTTATTACAGGAGAAAAAAAGGAGAATAAAAAATAAGAAAAATGAATAAACAACACGAAAACATAAATCCTGAATAGATTTTAAAAATGCTGATTATACCACAAGTAATGAATAACACTGATGTCTTTTATTTAAAACTGACTTGCTCGTGTGTAATCTGGTTATTCCACATTCAGTGTTAATGCAGAAATATGTTTGTTTCCAAATTTAAAGGTTCAAAATTGCATATATGTTGATAAAGAAAATGTGCAAATTTGCCGTCACTTTTTCAAAAAATATTAAGTTTGGCCCTCGACTCCGTCCCAGAGTTTCATTTCGGCCCCGTGTGAGTTTGAGTTTGACACCCCTGATTTAGAGAAAAGGGTAGAATGCCTTCTCCGGTTCAGGGACGAGATCCTTTCTCAAGTGGAGGAGTTTAAGTATCTCGGGGTCTTGTTCACGAGAGGGAAAGATGGAGTGTGAGATCAACAGGCGGATTGGTGCTGCGTCTGCAGCGATGCGGGCGTTGTACCGGTCTGTCGTGGTGAAGAGAGAGCTGAGCCAGAAGCCAAAGCTCTTGATTTACCGGTCGATCTACATTCCTACCCTCACTTATGGTCATGAGCTTTGGGTAGTGACCGAAAGAACAAGTTCGCAGACACAAGCGGCCAAAATGAGTTTTCTCTGCAGGGTGGCTGGGCTCTCCCTTAGAGATAGAGTGAGAAGCTCTGTCATCTGGGAGGGGCTCAGAGTAGACCCGCTACTCGTCCAAATCGAGAAGAGCCAGTTGAGGTGGCTCGGGCATCTGGTCAGTAGGCCTCCTGGACGCCTCCCTGGTGAGGTTTTCTGGGCACGCCCAACGGGGAGGAAACCTAACAGGAGACCCAGGGCGTTGGAAGGACTATGTCTGGAAAGCCTTGAGATTCCCTCTGAAGAGCTGGCCCAAGAGGCTGGGGAGAGAGAAGTCTGGGCTTTGTGACTTAGGCTGTTGTCCTCGCCACCTCACTCCAGATAAGCGGATTCGAATGGATGGATGGTTTGAGAAACTATGACAATGAAAACAAATTTTTTCATTAAGGTTGTATTTGTATTTGTTTATTTAGCACATAATAAAAGAGATTACAATGAAGTTCAAAAACGGTATCAAACATCAGTCGTGTGCACAGAGGTGGGGAAAGCCTGAAAGGGCTCATCTTGAAACCACGCCCTATTAAAAACTTTGTTTTACAATTATTACAACAACAGTCATTAGAATAACATGCTGAACATCATAATCGTTTAATGTTTCGGAACATCCTACTAACAACTTATTCTTTAGTACGTTTGTATTTCAGAGTTTTGCAATACTGAGAACTCGTATTGTCATGTAAAGGTTAAATTCAAAACATTAGAATATGATGCAAAAGTTAATTTATGTCAGTAATTCAATGTGAAAGGTGAAACTAACAAACGAGATAGACCCATTCCATGCAAAACCAGATATTTCAGCCTTCATTTGTTATTCCTGTGATGATTATGGCTTACAGCTGATGAAAACCCCACATTCAGAATATCAGACAATTAGAATATTGTAAAAACTTTCAATATTCTAGACTCAAAGTGTCACACTCTAATCAGCTAATAGCGTACAGTTGAGGTCATCATGCAAGTGCTAATGGGTGCTAACGCCAGACAAACAAACTGCATTTGCTAACTGAAAAGAATCCGGACAGATCGCTTGGACGTCAATAAAAATAAACCAACATAAACAAAATGCAGACGTTTATGGTAAATGGCCTGTATTTGAAATAGCACCTTCTAGAGTCCTGGGACTTCCCAAGGTGCTTTACAACACAATCAGTCATTCACCCATTCACACACCCATTCTCACGCATGTAACTCCTGTGCCATCACCGCTTATGCTCAGTTACTCATGACTTCTTCTGTCTAAGTTTCTTTTTTCACTCTTTGGTAATTATCTGTGCCACTGATTTTAGCATACCACCCGCCTCTGGTCAAAAGCCTTCTTCGTCCACGTTTGGATGGACATGCTGTTTAGCTGGACCCCTTTGTTTACACCGCTGCCTCCTGGGTAGCTCCACATCTGGGAGCGTTGCTAGTATCAACTCATCTGTTTTGAATGTAGGACCTTTCTCACTGGCAAAATGCATGGAAGAAATATACAAGTACCGCTTGATCTGCTCCACACGGTGGAAATGAGCTCTTCCAAAAAAATGTCACCATTTTACTTTGTTTGTCGTTAGCTCGCCCGTTTCCTTCTCCAGCTGTTTCATATTGCCACTGACCTTACCTGACTTTGAATAATAGCTCAAAAATGTTCCCTTTGTCATCCGATCTAGGTCTCAAGAGCCTGATTAGCACCACCCCCAACACCGATGCTCAGCTCCTTCCTGTTTGAACATGTTTAGAAGGCGATACGACGCCTACGCAAAATATACACTGGTTTGTGGGCTACGTCGCACAATGCATTGTGATGTTTTGTCATGACCTATTTTTAGCAACTGTAATTATATGCTATCCGTCCAAAACACATGCAAAGGGTTCTTTAGCCTTTAGATGGTCTCTCAGTCTAAGCTGAATTACCAAATCAGTTTTTTGTTCTTTTTTACACAGTTTAGTAAAAGTTATTTGTTTACCTTACTTGTTTCAGTTAGTAGCTCTAACCGTCATCAGAGATCGCTGGTGATGGTGGCATCACTTCCTTTTAGCCGCGGGCAGCAGAGGACGGTGTCGCCCTCTACTGCCCGCATCCTGAATTACTGAAGCATGTGGACTTTTGCACCATATTCTAGTAGTTTCACTTTTACCTGTGTAAATGGAATATGGAAATTTGACCCCTGTCTCATAGAATAGTTCTGAATTTGAGAGCTATTATGAGAATACATGTTGATATTAAAGGGACCATTTGTATCATATAGAGATTAAAACACACAAAAAAAAACAAGTAAGAAGTATTTTTATTTAAATGAATAATTAGGTTTAAATGTGTAGACCCCCCCGACCCTGCGTGGACAAGCGGGTTCAGAAAATGGATGGGTGGATGTTATGTTTATTCATTTCGCAGACGCTTTGATCCAAAGCGGCGTACAATTTTTTTATAACCTATAGGGCATGTTGTGATTTGTGGGGGAAACCGGAGGACCTGGAGGAAACCCACGCATGCATGGGGAGAACACGCAACTCCAAGCAGAAAGGCGAGTTTTGAACCTGCGACCTTCGTGCTGCGAGGCAACAGTGCTAACCACTGCGCCACCATGCAGCCCACTGTGGTCGACTATAAGCCTCAAACGCATCAGGAGAAAAATGATGGGAACACAGCTGCGGATTGGAATTACTGAGATAAATAAATGTTGTCATGATATTCCAATTTCCCATGTCATGATATTCCCAAATGGATGGATGGATGGATGGATGGATGGATGGGTGGATGTGTAGACCAGAGGTGCACTAAGTGAAGCAAGTTTGTAATAAGTAGTTACTCCCAAAAACACTTCTTTCTAAGAAATAACTGTAAACAAAGCCACCTAAACAATGTTATAATTAGTAATATGAAGGTGAATTAAACTGTAGAACAAAATTACAAAACAAGAGTAATGAGCATGTCTTATCTTGCTTAATATTCCCCAGGATTTTGTGTTTTTTTTTCTAGTGAAACTTGTGGGATTTCTTCATTATTAATAAAAAAAAAGTTGGTTTGATCCCTTTTACTTGTTTTCGTTTCATTAGATAAAAATACATTTTTGACTTTTAATGATTGTTAATTTGCTTTGAACCATTGAGAATAATTTTAAAGATCCTCATTTAATTGACTTTTAATCATGGTCATGTTTCTGTTCACAATGAAAGGCAATTGTTATCGCCAAAAGCAAAGGAAATGTGGAACTTTACACCGTGGAAAAATTTTTTATATGACTATTTCCCACCATGATGACTCGTTATGTGATAATAAAGACAGGGTTTAGAGTCAACATTTAGAGCAGGGCTACCACCCTGCATGTTTTAACTGTTTCCCTGCCTTCAGCAGGTCCTCCAGTTCTACAGAAGCCTGTTAGTCAGCCATTGATTCCAGCTAGGTGTGTTGGTGCAGGGACAGGCACAGTGACCCTCGAGGACCAGGATTGAATGGCCCTGATTTAGATAATTGAACCGGCTTTCATCACAATTGCCACTTCAACATTTCTGGGTCATTTTACTCAGTTAGGAAACTTTAGGAGTAAAGAATAACTTGAACTTGTCAAGCCGCTCTGGATAAGGACACGTCAGCTCAAAAAATAACAAAATGAGTTTGTTTGGTCCCATTTTGTTCAAATGAGTTTTTCTTTATTGATAAGATTCCTGTTAAAAAGGCTTGAGGGAGTGTCAGCCGTGCTTGACTCTGACACATAATTAATTAAGTGTGCTGCTGAAAGTCATCCAAAGAACAAACAGCTGAATCTTTAGGAGAAACGTCTGATAATGTGTAAAAAATCTTCACAAGAAATCCAGAATATTGGAATATTAGCCTGAGGGAGCTGCATGGGGATAGAAGCACTGCTGCAAGTAAAACGTGTAAACCATTTGAACTTGGTGAAATGCTGTTTAGAGAACCTGCATCAAACCTGGTGACATGAGCGGCTTCTCCAACAGCGAGCACAAAGTCATTTCTGCTTGTTTCTTTACTCGTGTTTTGCGGATGCTGTGAAGAGACTCGGTGTTAACAAAGCACTCTGATCTAACAACATGAAAGCCAATGACAAAACACCTTATCACTTAAACATATCTATGGTTCTAGTTTGATAACGGCTTGGTTTCATGACCTCCTGAAGCTGAAAGCTCGTTTTACAGAAGGACCGAGAGTCATTAAATTCTATTTCCACGCTGAAGAAATAAAGAATAAAGATCTCACCAAATCATTTGTTCCAGAGTTTATGAAATTTTTACATTTGCTGTTTGAATACGACTCTCCACGCCTCTGCTCATCCTCTGCAGAATTTATTGTTCCAGTAGCAGCTTTCTGTTTAATCTGTAGAAGACGAGGTCAAATCTCAGCCCTGGCAAAGACAGCTTTTAGGTCAAAGACATGAAATATACAAACATCCTACATCAAACTTCATTGACACATTGATACATAAAGGAACAGAACTAAGCAACAATATAAAACCGTGCTTTTGGAAGGAGACTGAGAAGTTTTAAGGCAGTGAAATAAAGAATATTCTACTTATTTTATTTATTCCGTACTTTCCATCTTACCTCTCTTCATATTTACCTACGAGGTTGTTTTGTGCACCCTCCAAACAGCAGCCATTTATTTAGCATTTCCTTTAATACATGTTGGTCCAGTTAGTTGACACTTCCTTTAAGAGCTTTGCACAGTGAGCTAAAACAAAGCCCGGGTGGACTTCAACATCCCAATAATGAGCCAGACGAAAACTTTTCAAATGCATGTAAGCTATTGATTTTTATTCAACTCTGCTGCAAAGACTAAGCCACTAAAAGGCGTATTTAACCACCGGCTACTTCTAACTATATGTACAATGCTTGTTTTTTCCCTCTCTGGAGAAAATAATGATTTTTTTATTCTGTTCTACTCAGTTTAGGTAACAAATGATGCAGCTCTCTTTTTTAGCAACTGTTAAATAGCACAGAGATATAGAGCGCATTGTATAGAGAGTATGGCATATTTTTTGTTTTGATCTTTATTTGAATCAGCAAATTTAAACTGAAATGGTTCTGGAAAAAAAGGAAGTGGCAAAATAGCTCCAAATCTGCAGCTTTAAATGTCAGGGTTTGGAGAATATTTTTTTTAAATAAACTTTTAGGTGAATTACTTTTTTATTCTTACTGATTTTTGTTGTTTGCATAAATAACTAGTTTAAATGAGCTAACACATCTGGCATACTAAAAAGAAGAGCTGTGGAATTACTAGAGTTTTCTTTCAGGGCAATAAACTAAAATAAATAAATATATAAATGCTATAGAATCATTTTTGTTTCTTTGCATGCGTGCTGTTATTTTTTTCTTACACTTTGTTTATGTTTCAAGGGCATTTCCACTTATTCCTAAGCTAAAAGATAACAACTTGTGTTGTTTTGAAAAGATGTCAGAACAATGGCAATACACACCGGCTACAAATGGGACATCAAACAACACACCTCGTTTATTGATAAATAGGACTAAACATGCTCAGTAGCCAATAGTAATGTTTGTGTTAATATGTGCCTTCAACTACTATGTAGTGTCAGAGTGTAACTGAAATTTTATTTGATATGTTTCTTATCTTAAATAGACCATTAAGCCTGGTTCACTCAGGAAGAGGATTCTGATGATTTTCCCTCTTCCGATAATCTTTAGAAACTGTCCGATTACTATAATGGCTTCAAAATAAATTTTTATCACATATTTCTGTTGAATGTGTTGTTAAAGTTGATAAAGGAACCAAAGCTAGTAGAGCACGCTGTATGCTCCTGCTCAGCCATGTTTCTTTACTCTGAAATCATGTTTGATCTCCAGAAGTTTTGTGAGACTTTTCATCTGGCTGTTTGTGTGGAATCAGTTAATGTGTAGTGTTCTGTCTCTGCCCACACACTGTAAGATTGTGACTGGTATATCCTCGATTTTTTATTGCCAAGTGTGTGGTCCCTCTTACTTTGAAAATCTTCTTTCAAAATTCTGTCACACGAACCAGTCATTTTGTTTTTAAATTATATTATTTATTGTGTCAAGCGTAATTTTGGTCTCTTACTGCAGTGATTCCCAAACAGGGGTATGTGTACCCCTAGTGGTCCGTGAGGGCATTGCAGTGAATACGCAAAACATTAATATTTAATTTCCCAGATGATGGTACCATACCATACCATACCATACCATACCATACCATACCATACCATACCAACTTTATTTCTATAGCGTAATTTACAATACAGTGAGCAAGAGAGCTGATCAAAGTGTTAAACAAACAGGATCAAATAAAACAGAAAAATACAAAAGCAATAAGGACCTAAACAAGGCATCAATAGCAGGTAAAAACAGTAAGAACAGTAGATAAAACACAACAGTAAAAACAACAACAACAAAAATACATAAACAATAAAATGATAAAATGAGTCACTGTCTGAAAGCCAAGTCATAAAAATGGGGTTTTAAATGAGACTTCAAAACAGGCAAGGAGGATGCCTGCCTAACTGTAACAGGTAGTAAGTTCCAGAGTGTGGGGGCAGGATGACCCCGTGATTCGTAGCACATCCAGGGAGTGCAGAGAAGCAAGAGATCAGATAACCTCAACATGCACATAGGTACATAGGAGGTGAGCAGGTTGGCCAAATGGAGGTGCTAGCTCATGTAAAGCTTTAAAAACAAATATCAGTATCTTAAAACGGACAAGAAAAGTGACGAGGAGCCAGTGGAGATGTGTCAGGATTGGGGTGATATGGCTATGTCGGCTTGTGTTTGTTAAAAACCTAGCAGCAGCGTTTTGGACGACCTGTACCCGGTTCAGGGCAGAGACAGGAATACCTAGAAGTAGTGCGTTTGCATAGTCCAAATGAGAGGTGATGAATGGATGGATGACTGATTCCAAGTGCCTCCGCTTCAGGATCGGTCTAAGACTATAGGTGGCGTAACTGATAAAAACAAGACCTCACCACTGAGTTTATCTGAGGTATCATTGAGAGGTTGGTATCCAATTTTACCCCGAGGCTTATTACACACTGCTTAGGGTTTAGAGTTAAACAATCAAAAGCAGAGTGAGAATCAGAAGGATTGCAGGGGTCAAAGACTCAGTCTTTAAATTATTTAACTTAAGAAAATTGGCAGTCAGCTAGCCCTTTAGGTCCATCAAGCATGCCAAAAAATGAGAGCCTACGTTTTTCTCGTTCAGTGCCACATATATTTGACAATTGTCGGTGTAGATGTGATAATTTAGACTGTACTGATATAGGATTTTGCCCAGTGGTATACATATAAAAAGAAGAGGCCCAAGAACGGAGCCCTGTGGCACACCCCAAAGCCGTGGGAGACAGGAGGAGGAACATTCGCCAATCTGAACAGTAGTGGATCTGTTGGATAAAAAGGAGTGAAACCATTTGAGTGCAACCCCCGTCACCCCAAATCAAGACTCAAGACTCTCGAGCAGAATGTGGTGGTCCACAGTACCAAAAGACACCGAGAGGTCCAGCAAGAGCAGCAATACCCTAGACCCAGAGTCTGATGCCACCAGAATATCATTTTGCACCCTAATCAGGGCAAATTCAGTGCTGGGGATGTATTATTCTTAACCCTTTATAGGGCCAACATCTATATTTAGACACTTTGACTCACATTATAAATCATGTTGGTATGCCTTTTCACAAACTCTTACAATTATGGAATTTCAACCAAGCAATCATCAGACATCAAGCTAGTCACTGTTTGCGCCAAGGAACCATTCCACCAATCAGCACGGGATTATAACATAATAATAATAATAATAATAATAATAATAATAATAATAATAATAATAGCCTTTATTGTCATTGTACAGGATACAATGAAATTGGAGTGCCACTCCCTTGGTGCACAATACAATAATACTTAAAAATATAAAAGGCCCCCTAAAACAAAACAATAGTAAGTACAATATATACCAAATAGCACAATATATACAGAATAGCTGCTAAAGCATTATGTATAAAATGGCATTAGAATAGCAGCATAATAGTTGACGGTGACCTTGACAAGTCGCCAAGCAGTTTTAATTGTTTTATGCTCATTTACTATAGAGATCGCCCTGGGAAAGAAGCTATCCCTGAATCTGTTTGACATGGTTTTATGTGACCTGTAACGTCGACCTGATGGTAATAGTTGAAAGACTTGATTGCTGGGGTGAGACTGGTCCTCGATGATATTGCTCGCTCTGCTGAGGTACCGAGAGTTTGCAATGACCTCCTGGCTGGACAGAGAGCAGCCAGTGATCTTCTGGGCTGTGTTGATGACCCTCTGCAGTACTTTCCTGTCTGCAGCTGAGCACCCTGCGTACCATGCTGTTATGCTGTACGTTATGATGCTCTCTATGGTGGCTCTGTAGAAAGTCACCAGCAGCCTCTCCTCCAGGTTGTTCCTCCTGAGCACTCTCAGAAAATGGAGACGCTGCTGGGCCTTTTTTACCACTGCCATGGTATTTGCGGTCCAGGAGAGATCGTCAGAGATCTGCACGCCCAGAAACCTCATGGAGTGTACCCTCTCTACACAGTTCCCATGAATGTACAATGGGGCCGGGTCTGCTCTGCCCTTCCTGAAGTCGAAGATAAGTTCTTTAGTTTTTGTGGTGTTCAGTTGTAGGTTATTCACTGAACACCACTCCGTCAGTCTGTTGACCTCATCTCTGTAGTCCGTCACATCCCCCTTCAAGATGAGTCCGACTACGGTGGTATCATCCGCAAACTTTATAATGGTGTTTGAGAGATGGATAGGGGAGCAGTCGGATGTGTAGAGTGTAAACAGGAGTGGACTCAAAACACACCCTTGTGGAGCCCCGGTGCTGAGTGTGATGGTGCTGGACAGGTGTGGGCCGAGTCTGACAGACTGTGATCTATTTGTCAGAAAGTCCTTAATCCAGAGGCAGATGGGGGTGGAGAGTCCCAGGTGAAACGTTTTCTGGACCAAGATCGTCCAAGAACATGTCAAATATTGGTGTGTCTTCAGAACCAGACAACTGCTCTGTCTCCTCTTGCGTTCATGGTCAGATCTCTAAATTAAGTGCTAGGTTTATGAAACTCTCACATCACCAGGTTGGCTAGTTGTGTTAAATAAAGATACATGAGTTGTAAATGTTAATCTCAATGAAGTTGGTGAACTCCTAGCATGAAATTCAAATCGACCATATTTGATAATAGCCCTGAACGAGCAAAAGAAATTATGAATATTTTAGGCTAAATCTGTTGTTTTTTAGACATAATCTTAATATTCAATAATGGCAATTATTATACTGAATATATTTTACTGTTTTAAACTGCTTTGTTCCAGTCACATGACCCTAGTGTTGTGTTTGCACCTGAACTGACCCGCTCTGACCAGTACCTACAGTGACTTGTATAAAGTAGCTGCTTCTTTAATTATCGTCTCCTTATATTATTATCATTTTCTTGTGTTTATTTTTAAGTCTAATTTTTGCTTATGTCAATAAAATATTTCTGTTTCTGATTTTAAATTTCTGTGAAAACAGAAATTGTGGCACCCAGTCTCACCATCAGTGATGATGATGAACAGGAGTAAGATGACATTGAAGCAGATCCTCAAATGTAAAATATTATAAAGTGTTATAATAATCAATATTCGATCAGAATTTGTATCTATTGTTCACTAACTTTAAAAAAATATTCCACAGTAATCTGATATTATAAAAATATAGTATATAGTTTAATATTTGTGAAACATTCAGTATTTTTGAACAGTGACATAATGTTCTAGAATTAGCTAGATTATGCTAAAGTGTCTTATAATTATCTATATTGTTCAAAAATAATGTTTATTTAACTTGTTCATGTGTTTTATTTTGGGATTTCTTTTACCAGAACAGGGCCAACGACCATATTTGATCACTTTGTTTTCTCTGAGTTTCTGCATGAAAATAAATATTTTGAAAATTGTAACAACAGAAATACACTTTGGTTATATGCTGCAATAACACTCTGGGGTTGAAATTTAAAAGTTTATACTATGAGTGCCCTATAAAGTGTTAATGAATACGCTGATGTAGTATTAATGAATACGCTGATGTAGTATTGCACAGTAATGTTTAATATAAGCAGTGACAGCTTGTCCATAAGGTGCGTTAGGGAGCATTCTAACCATTTTCACAGGAAGAAGAAGAAGATTGGAATCACAAGATTTCAAAAAAAGTGAAAATCTAACGAAATAATCTATACATCATACAGACTATAAGCGTTGTGTATAATCTGCATTTAGGTGTAGTTAAAAATGTTCTCTTACAATTTTACCAGGACCAATCGTCTTGTGACGTATTTCCTGTTCCATTTTGGGCACAGCAACCTCTACCATAGACCTACGCCATAGGCATGCGCACTTGAACACCGAACACAAGACTAACAACATCCAACACAACGCTGGCAGTTGGTGCTCCGGTGTCTGTGAGAGCATGCGGAGGGTGGGTAGCATTCCACCAACATCCATCACAGCGGTGGGTGGGGTTAGCAGCTGTGAGATGCCGACTGTAGTGGTGGGGTGGGGGTGGGGGGTTTGTTACTGGAAGACGAGATGAACGACTCTCTATAGGGACTTGGATCTCACCGTTCACTTTGAAAATCCATTCAAAAGATTTGATTTGTTCATGAACATCACAACACTACTTTTAATGTCAGGGCAATGATTACAGTAAGTAGCAACTGTTTAAACTTGTAATTCCTAATCTCACTTAGTTACTTTTGACATGCAGTAATCAGTAAAGTAAATTAGTTACTTTTGAATGTAGTAATCAATAGTCAGTAATCAAACTACTATTTCAAAGTAACTGTGGCAACACTGGGCATTGGGGCGTAGGACTACACAAACAGAGTGGATTTTTTCTATAACACCTATTGTGACCATAAACCAGAAAAAGAGGACTACATTTATGCTTTTGACCTAATGAAATTATCTTTATTTTGCTTTTCATTTATTGGCTTATTGTCATTGGGTGTTGATGAGGTAACACACATAGACTCTGTTGTTTAGATGAGCCTCTTCCCGTTAAGTGTGTGTGCATACATTGGTGAATGTTAAGCATGTTTTTGGAACAACATTGTTGCTGGAAGCTCTTGTGGATCTGGTACCGGGTCCGTCGGGTTCAAGTTGTGTGATGCATAAGATGGTAATGGTAATTTGGCATTCCTAGTGGTGATATATGGTTAATGCATCTGAAAACTGACTTGCAAAAATGCGCCCCACCAAAATAAATAAAAAATCACCAGCCGCCACCGTTGATATCATATGAATTCAGGTCAACTGTATGAATGTTGTCAAGCGGCGTCAGCTGCAGCGTGGAGCGTTGGACTAAAAGGGGCTTGTAAAGGAAATGGGAAAGGTCGGTTAAACAGACCTGGCTTGGGTTTCAGAAGTCTGATGTTGAGAAGAAAAACATTCTCAGTCAAATATTCTGGGCAACAATTTTGACATCTCCTGTGATTTCATATCAAATATCTCTTCTCAGTTTAAGCTTTTATTTTCTATTAATTAACAACATTTGCATCGTCTCTCTCTCTCTCTCTCTCTCTCTCTCTCTCTCTCTCTCTCACTCTCTCTTTCTCTCTGTCTCTCATTGGCTCCATGGACACCACAGTCATGTCGGCCCCAGGGCAGCTGTGGCTACACTGCTCATCACCATCAGTGTGTGTGTGTGTGTGTGTGTGTGTGTGTGTGTGTGTGTGTGTGAATGAATGATACACTGTAGTGCAAAGCACTTTGGAGTCCTCTGACTCTGATAGGCGCTATACATGTGCGGGTCATTTATCATTACCATACAGCAGCTGATCCGGTGATAAAGAATGAACCTCAAACCTTATTTAAATATTGTCAACAGAAAACAATTAAATCAATCAGGAAAACTGGAAGAAAAGTTATTTGTGTTTTTATATTTTCACTTCAGTTCAGAATTTTGTGTTTTCATCACATTTAACTTGTATTTTATTTCAGATTTTATTACCTTTGTTGGTTTTATGAACCTTTTGTGTTACATTGTTTAGCAAAAGAATCATAACACAACATGAAACGTATTTGAAATGTCATATATACAGAATACAGATACACATTTTAGGGTACATGGCCCATTCCTGCCCAAATTAATAAACCAGCTTTCATCAATGAAAAGAGCAAAAAAAAACAAACACCAACATGAAGGAAAACCGGAGCAGGGCTGTGCAGCTGCTGACTCTGCTCGTGAGAGAGCGCATGAAGCCTCGTTCACACCAAATGCAGAGTGGATGTGGTCCAGTTTCACAAAGATCAGACATCATTGAGTCCAATCGGCTGCAGTGTGGATCCGGATGCAGAGCTCTGGAAAGTTTCCGCATGGAGTCTGTTTTTCCTGGATGCCACATGAGGATTGTTATAAAGATAAAGAATTGACCTGAGCCAGACAGGAAGTGAGACATGGTTCAGCTTTAATGAGACTGAATAAAATAATTTTGTACGTTCTACTTTTGGAGAATTACCAACATGTTTGACTAAGGGGGTATAGTGTTGTGATGAAATGGCTCAGGGGGTCCACAAGTCAAAAACAAAACCCTGTCTTACTATATTCTGTCATAAGTTAAAGCTCAACTCTGCCTCCTGCTGAACTTTAACATGTGAACCCTGTGCAGTGCTTCCCAACTCAGTGGGTAATCGTGCTAATTAAAGGTGATCTCATTCATGACCACATAAAAAATAAACAGTATGATTAAACAGCTCTACTGCACACTTACAATTAAATGAAAAGTGAAAATAAGAGGATTCCTTACAGCAGTTGTTTGAACACTGAACAACAGGGAAGATGAACATTTGACAAACAAGAACTCATGATTTATGATGTAGCTTCTGCTCTTCTAAGCCTCCTTCTACTGTCGCTGTCAACAGTAGGCAAAGAGAAACATTAAAACTAAACAACATGTAGCTCTAAACCGTTCCCACCTTGTTATTGACAGTTTATGATGCAGGGAAGTTAGCTGACGCTGATGGTGCTCTGCCAAGGCCGCACTGCAGACACATAGACTCCCCTGTTTCTGAAGTTTATCGCCTTCAGTCGGGTTTTCATTATATATCGATGCTAAATTGGACCAAGATCAAGTTGCATTGTTACACTGAAAAATGTCATTGATTATCTATAGCTGAAGGAAAGCTGCCCCGCAGGATTGTCCTGGGGGAGGAAAACAAAAGTGGCACAGACTGCTCGCTTCACACAACCACCTTCATGAAGCTTTGAGTGTCTCCTTATCATTTAAAAAGGAATTTCCGTCATTTAAAAAAAAACATCACAGTTGATTAAAATGTCTTTGCAAAATGTTGTTTCAAATTTTTAAACAGAATATTTGACTGTTGTATTTTTACAGAGTATACCGGCTTCTGTGTTTGTGCTCTTTCCTACAGTTTACCCATTTTATGTCACAGTGTAGCAACAGCTATCGCTCTTCTAGTGCTATTGCTTAATTTTGGAGCACACACACACACACACGCACGACGCACGCACGCACACACACACAAATCTCACATGTAAAATAAGCTATTGTTTCAGGATTCTTGTGAGACTGAAGCGGTTCTTTCCTCTCTGGAGGAGCCGAGCGTTTGTAGTGAAACTCTTAATTACCCAGGACAGGATATGGAGAAACTACAGCAAATGCCCTGTAGTCACATATAACACAACCACACTCAGTGAGAAGAAAGCACACACAGAAATAAAAATACTTCCCTTTTTCCTCTTCATTATGCACATCGTTCCCATGATTCTTGTCACTTGTTGTTATCAGATATTTCTGCTTTTCTAGAAGGAATTCTGGATGTCTTTTCTCCTCCTGTTTTGTATTTTTGTGTAGTTTTCTTCCCATGATCTGAATCCTCAGGAGAAAGCTTGCTGTTGAGTTTCTAAGAGTTTTTCTGTCGATGGACCGTTTGTTCCAAGGTTAAACTTTATTATTGTTTTTTTTTTCTTTTCTTTTTCATTTTAGTTTCTCTGTGAAGAAACTGCTGCGTTGATTGAAACCATAAATCTGTTTGACAGAAGAGCCTGAGGTTGGACTGACCCTCACTCTGATCCTGTAGGTTAAATGTCAACTCTGTTCAGCGATTCCTTCAAGTTCAGCCGGAAAACTTCACACAGTTCTTGGAAATCAAAGATTTTAACCCTTTTTTAGTCTCAATTAATTATTTGTGAATCGTTGAATTACCAGAACACCTCAAATGATTAAAAACGGGTGAAATTTGAGCTAGCAAGATTAACAAAATCCCTTACTTTTGTTTTAAAATCAAAACATATTTTAAAATCTAACGTTTAAAACATTCACGCTCCTACCTTCAAGTTATGAGGCTCAGCTCAGAAAGTAGAACAGGTTGTCCTGTAATCTGAAGGTTGCAGGCTCGATCCCGGCTCCCACCAGAGAATGCTGCTGGTGTGTCCTTGGGCAAGACACTTAACCCACCTTGCTTGCTGATGGGGGTCGGAGGGACCGCTGGCGCCTGAGTGGCAGGCCCCGCCTCTGTCAGTGTACCCCAGGGCAGCTGTGCTACATCGTAGCTCATCATCACCAGCGTGTGAATGTGTGTGTGTGTGTGTGTGTGTGTGTGTGTGTGTGTGTGAATGGGTGATTGTGTTATGAAGCGACTTGGGGGGTTTTAGAACCTTAAGAAGGTGTTTTACAAATACAGGCCATTTTCAGTAAGAATGACAGCTGGACATCCCTTCATTACTCAGCTAAAGTTGTTTAGTGTCACATTTATTTATTTGTTTGTTTGTTTATTTATTTATTTATTTAACCTGTGACAGATGGTTAGATAGAAAAATCATAAATCATAAAAATTCAATATTCTATTCACAGCCGTTTTTGCGCCTGCAATATTCCGACTTTTAATGTCTGGCAACGTTATTGAAGCTTCAAAGTCCCAAAAAGTAATTTAAAAGAAATGTTCCAGGTCTAATATTTGTTTTAAAGATCCAATAACTACATGAATGCTGATGTACACGTCTGCCTCAATCCGAATAATTTTTAGGAATCAATCTTCACATAAATAAACCCAACAGTTTGTATAAATGAGGTTTCAGGTAGATGAAATATAAAAAGTTATTTTTTGCATAAATACAAATGAAACTGTTAATTTTGTGGCATTTTATGAGGTTTCCTTCATATTTTTTAGTTATAAAACGTATTAGTTTATTATCTTCATGCTGTTTACATTTTAAATACACCATGATTGAGTGAAGCTCAGGATTTTATTAGAAATCGTCTTGCTGGTTTATTTAGTATTTAGCCACTTTTAATTCTGTCAGATTAAATGAACTGCAGCATGAAAACTGCACACATTAACACAAAGAGTTGGCTTTTTAAGTGAACACACACACGGAGAATTGTTTTCTGAGCACTGAATGTTTCCACTTTACAATGAAAGCACGTAAACCAACTCCAAACGTTTGAATTTATGTTTATTTTCTCTTAGATCAGAAACAAAACTTTCCTCATAAATAAATATTAACCATTTAAAAATAATTTTAACATTTACTGATTACTTACTGAACTCTGTAAGGAAAATATATTACCCACAAGTCATCTTAACTTCATGAACTGTCTCATAAAGCAAAATAAACGTGAGTAGATGGCTCAGGTGACCTAATCTGTTTTATGATTTTTGTTGAATCCTTTTTATTTTATGATGTGACGAGCATCAGTTTTTTTCCTAACTGAAAATCTCATCTACCCGTTTGAACACGCTCTCGTCTGTATTCTCCTCCTCCGCAGGTTCGAGCCAGTGCCATCGCTCAAGATGCTGACCAGAACTACGACTACGCCTCCAACAGCGTCATCCTACATCTAGATGCGGGTGATGATGTTTACATCAAGTTAGATGGAGGAAAAGCTCACGGCGGCAACAACAACAAGTACAGCACCTTCTCTGGCTTCATTCTCTATGCAGACTGAGAACAGACACACTGTCAGACCGGAGGAGACTCTGAGTTTCAAGACGAGGATGGAGGATTTGTGTGTGCTCGAAACCAGAACGCTTTCTAGTTTTCCTAGTTCCCTCCATCACCACCGTCACCTCTGCTTCATCTCCATCAGCCAAGACATCCAGGCTCTGCAAGCCAAGCCTGGATGCAAAGCTCCCCCGAGGACGCGCTGAGACTGGCTAGCAGGTGGCGTGGGAGGAGTGGGATGTAAGATGGGCTGGTTTTCTGCACTCCTTGCCACATTACCAACGTGTCAGAAGCTCCTCGCTTTCGGTGACTCTCCTTTTTAGCCCTGCTCCAACGCACAGCAGTATCAACAAAAATGACAACCCTGCAAAAGTGGATGATTTCACCTCTTTACTCCAGCGTGGCAAGCGGTCAGCCCCACGTTCTGACTGGACTGACCGGAACTTGTAGTGTCGTTCCGTACAATTTACCTAGATTGTGTTTTATTTTGTAGACGTGTATATTATTCTATACAAAAGAGATTTAGGGGAAAAATCACTATATTTGTCCCATTGTGAAGAAATCTTGTTTGAATGAGAGGTGTTACTTGTGATGCGTTCAAGAGCTCTAACAGCTGGAAAGGGATTATTTAAATTTCAGTACTCTATTGCAGTGAGTGTTTTCCTCATCATTGGGTAACTTCTGTATATATTATTTACGTGGAGATATTCTGCACTTCTAATATATATAATAAAAAGGAAACATCTCGTATTGACAATGCCCCTCCTCTGGAAACCGCCTCACACTCTTTCTTACTGTCACACAGGTCCTGCTGCTCTTCGGATTAAAGTCAAGTTTAAATAATCTTTTCATCGCTGTAGCTTTGTGTAAATGCTCCACTTGGCACAGCCAGCCATGTGAAGAGGTAAATCTGGAGATTCGGAGATCGAGTTGTGCTGATCCTTTTTTCTCTGCTGTGACCCTCTCCAAGCTTTCTTATGTGTGAAAAAAGCAGAGAAAGAGTCCGGCTTCTGATGCAGAGAGCGAGGGGGAGAAACACACACACACACACACACACACACACACACACACACACACACACACACACACACACACACACACACACACAGAAAAGAGGCAGAAGCCTGCGAAATGAGGAGGTAAAAAAAACATTCAAGCAGAGTGTTCTCAGTGAGTGGGCAATTTTTCTGTTTCAGTGTCTCCGCTGGATGTCATCCATTCATTATCTGCATATTCACGACACACAGGCATTATGGTAAGATTTAGTCCGCGCAGCGCCCAGACAGCGTGCTGGAGAATGAACCTGATTGGCTGTGTGATTCGGCGTGTAATGACTGGACGTTTGAGAGTGTGTCTCTCGGTTTACGTGCACATCAGCGAGCGTATGCATTTTAGCATGTGTCGTGCCACGACGACGTCCTTTATTTTTCCAGACTTGCAGCGTTCTGTGCTACAGCCACTGATGGATCTCGAACCCAGCAGCCAATAAGATTGTGCTCATTAAAGGTGGAGCCATGGCACAAAGAGAAGAACAAACAGCTTATAATTGAATACTATGACTTGTTTATCTTATCTTTTGGAACTGTTGAATGAATTCAAATAATAAACTGATTTTTTTTTTCTTTTTGAGTGGCTTGTCTCATGAGAATTCTTGAATCCCGAATACACTAATTAGAGGAAATGATCTTCAAAGGATCTGGTTCTCTCTGTGAGACTAACCAGCTAAAGCAAACATTATGACTGGAAAAGTGTGTTTCTTGTTCTGTGTAAACACTGAATCTTAATAATGGACCCTCAGAGCAAATAATAATAAAAAAGGATCTAATCAGCAAGACCCTCATTTCTATTTTCTCTCAAAAGACCAACTTATATTTAGGGTTAAGGGCATCCAGGGAGAAATGTGTGTGTGTGTGTGTGTGTGTGTGTGTGTGTGTGTGTGTGTGTGTGTGTGTGTGTCCCATCCTGAAATATTTCTTGGAAAAGGCACTCTTGAAGATAATAACCTTCCAACTTGAGCAGCCTCCCACTGCTGGAGTAAAAGGCATTTCTGAATGCAGATGAGTGTCTAGGAGAATGCGGACTATCCCTCAGATGGCAATCATGGTGTCTTTTAACAGATTCTTTTAGACAGAGGCAAGATATACCCAGTGAGAAAGTGAGGATGGAGGAAAAAAGACAGTGAGGGAAAAGACAGAGCGAGATAGGCGAGGAGCAGAATATAGTTTGACAAAGACAGATGGAGACGCAAGAGAAAGAGTAGGCCATAGAGGGAGGTAATGGGGAGGGAATAGATAAGGGGATGGGGGTGTAAAGTGAAATCTAAGGAAGACAGACAGACACTGAGGCAGACTGGTGCCGATTTAGGGCGGCGAGGGAGGAGTGCTGGATTGTTTTCAGGGTAGAGCGATTCCCATCGGGACTGTGTAAGGTGTCAGGAGAGATTAGTGAGCGTGAAGCCGAAGGGGAGAGCTTGAGATAGCCGAGATTGGACAAGTGTCAAGGACTGGACATTCCTCAGACCTGCCAGGAATGGGATGTGACACTGCCTGTGCCACCTTGATCTCAGGAAAGACATCCACCCTCCTGTCCATCATTTCCCTGAAACGTACAAGTTCATTCCACACATGACTGATAAGGAATAACACACATTAAAATGAGAGCGTTATTTATTCAGATGACATTTTAGACTTATTCTCTTAGTCGATTATGCGATCTAGATCTCTAAACATTCTCATATTCCTTGTGGAGGTGCACTTTAATTCAGGCTGCTCCAGTGGTGGCTGGTGAAAACAATTCTTGGTGGGGCGTCCCACTCCAGTATCTAATCAACAGTTAATAAAGGTCTGCAGTTCCACAGCAATCACTCATTTTACACCTCAAAGTGCAAGACTCAATACCACCACTAGTTGGCACAAACATGACATAGAAATCAAATTAGATATACTGATTTAAACAGTATGATTACTTAAAATAAGAATACATAAAAGCAGGGGAGCTGTTGGCCAGCGCCCCAGAGGCATTAAATTCATCCATCCATGCATACCTTTTCGACCGCTTATCAGGGGTCGGGTCGTGGGGGTAGAATTCTAAGCAGGGAGACTTCCCTCTTTTCAGACACTTGGGCCAGCACCTCTGGGGGAATCTCAAGGCGTTCCCTGGTCTGCCAAGAGAAATAGTCCCTCCAGCGTGCCCGGGGTCTTCCTTTAGATTTTCTCCCGGTTAGACATGCCTGGAAAACCTCACCAGGGAGGCATCCTAACTAGATGCCCAAGCCATCTCAACTGGCTCATTTCAGCTGCTTGCATCCACAATCTCATTCTTTCGGTCACTTACCCTAAGCTCGTGACCATAGGTGAGGGTAGGAACATAGATGACCGGTAAATCTAGAGCTTTGCCTTCCGGCTCAGCTCTCTCTTCATCACACACCGGTATAATGCCTGCATCACTGCAGATGCAGCACCAATCCGCCTACTGATCTCACGCTCCATCTTTCCCTCACTCGTGAACAAGACCCCAAGATACTTAAACTGCACCACTTGGGGCAGGACCTCATCCCTGACCCGGAGAAGGCATTCTACCCTTTTCTGACTCACGACCATGGTCTCGGATTTAGAGGAGCTGAGTCTCATCCCAGCTGCTTCACACTCGGCTAGGAACCACTCCAATGAGGGCCGGAGATCATGTTCTGATGAAGCCAACAGGACCACATCATCTGTAAAAAGCAGAGACAGTCCTCAGTCCTTAGGCCACCAAAACGGATCCCCTCAGGAGTGTTATCTCCTGCAGTCGGAACACACCCTTTGTGAATAGGTGGACCACCATCACGGTTCGGCAAATCCAGTGGAACCGCTTCCGATGTCCACGCAATTTTGCAGAGCTGCATCAGCCAATACAACCCTACAAAATGCAGAGCCTTAAAGAACTCTGGGTGGATCTCATCCACCCTCCGGAGCCTTGCCACCAAGGAGCTTTTTGACCACCTCAGTGACCTCAGCCCCAGAGGTCAGAAAGTCCAACCCAACGTCCCTGGACTCTGCTTCCGCACTGGAAGGCATGCCAGTGGGGTTGAGGAGGTCTTCAAAGTGCTCTGCCCACTGATCCTCATTATCCTGGGTAGAAGTCAGCAGCACATTGTCCCCACTATAAACAGGGTTGGTAGCACACTGCTTTCCCCTCCCGAGGCGCCGGATGATGTACCGGAATCTCCTCGAAGCTGTACGGAAGTCTTGTTCCATGGTCTCACCAAATTCTCCCACTCCCGGGTTTTTGCCTCTGCTACCACCCAAGCCAAATTCTTAAAATCTGGCCAAAGCTAACAGTAGAATTTTAGATACTTAGCTACAGCAAGGCAATAAACAATCTTAAAAACTCCGAGGCTGATCAGTACCTACATACAAACAAGGTTGGTCGTGCTTTGTTGAATTAAGTGGGGCACAATCTTATTTACTTAACAGCAAACGTAGAGCCGAGTCAGAGTCTTCAATCCCTCACCTAGCCTGGGTTTTAATGTTAGTTTCAACATCCAACTGCAGGAAGGCACTTTCAGGTTAACAACTGTAGTCTAAACGCACGTTACATTAAAACGATTCAGAAAGTTGTACACATGAAATCATACCTGTTGTTCTTGTGAGACTGCTGTCAAACCTCTTTACGACTTGGTGTCTCTTCTCCAGAGGTTTGTGATATCCAACAACAAAGCAGGATGAGGGTGTTCCTCTGGGTTTTTCACAATAAAATAAAAGTAACGCACAAATACAGTTTGTGGCGGTTTCCAAGTTAAGATTTTTCAGGAACATGCCTCTGGGTTCCTCATCTGCGGGGAGGCGGTGAACGCTGCACCAACGCCGGCAGCCACACTCTCTCTTACTCCGAGGTCCACGTTCTAAACATCGCTCTTGTAGCCACAAATTTAGTTTTCTCTGGTTGTTTGTACAACCGCCAACAGAGCAACATCTTCCCAAGCCACGCAAATACATTTTTCAGGGGGTAAATCATTTCTAAAATCCTTTTCAAATGTTCAAATGAACTGCTATGAGCAACTAAATGTCACCATGTAGACCAATAGGTATGCGCTAGTTCACCAGATATGGCTAAAATCCTCGTTTCTCCATAAAAAATATGAAAAATAAGGTGGAAACAGTTCCATGTTGCCATGACAATTCTGATAAATGGTAAATGACACACGCTTGCATAGCACTTTTGTGAGTCAGAAGACTCTAAATGTTTTTACACTACAGTCATTCACCAATTCACACACTGGTGGTGGTGAGCTGCATCGTACCCAAAGCTGCCCTGGGGCACACCAACAGGGGCAAGGCCACAGGCGCCACCGATCCCTGCAAACACCTCCAGCAGGCAAGGAGGGTGAAGTGGCTTTCCCAAGGACACAACTGACACGACTGATGTAACCTGCAACCCACCGATTATTTACTGATATAGACTCAGCTGCTTTATACCTCACAGCTGACACCACGCCATGTCATGTTGTACCATTGTAGCCAACAACAAAGGCTGACTCAAATTTAAATGTAGTGCAGATTTTAACCCTAACCTTTTTAACCTGAAGAGAGTACAGCACGGTCAGTTTTTGGCTGGACATTTAAATTTTCAATAACATGCATTAAAATTCCAAAATAATGACTACATGTGTCTACAGCACTATTTGACACCTAGTCCTGTAGTTTGGGGGGACGTGCTCTTTAAATTCACTGATGCTGATTGGTCAAAAATTCACCAGCTCTCTGTGTACAGTAGCTGCAGTTTAGGGGCGTTTTGTACAGTGCCCCAGGAGTGAAAGTAATTAGTCTGTTGGAGGTGGTGGTGGTGGTGGTGGTGGTGGTGTGTGTGTGTGTGTGTGTGTGTGTGTGGGGGGGGGGGGGGGGGGGGGGGGGGTTAGTGATGGTTCAGGGAGAGGGTTTGAAGAGAGACAATTGAAAGCAGAAACTGAACATACAGTCAGGTTTTCTCAGTGAGTCCCCACTCAACCCTTACATAAAATGTATTAATTGATTTCTCAACAAAGAAGCTTTAATATTTGTGCTTTATGTACATTTTGTGATTTTGTACTGTTCCTTTGTTCAAGAAAGTTCTGAAAAAAGTCCTCACTCAAGGGATGAGTCAAGAATGAGTGTGTGACAAAGACAGGCTGCTTGTAGAAAGGTTGTAGACAAACAAGGTAGAAAACTATCGGACTGGACCACAGGCTGTGGATTTATCTGACATTCTCTTATAGTCTGGATTTCACCAGAAACATGAGTGGTGGGTGCTTGTTTTGCTCACTTTCAACAAAGCTGTTGCTAGCTGAAGCTAACAGCTCAGGCTGGAGACCCAGCTACCCCTGTTTCACACTGAAAGCATCAGCGGCAGCAGAGCACCAGTGGAACAGTGCTACTTCAAATGGAATCAATGAAAGTCTATGGGATGTTTTTAACCAGCTGCAACATGACTTCAGGGGCATCCCAGAAGCGATACCCTGCTGCATAATTTTCAGATAAAGAAGTACTGCTGTTGCAATTTCATAAATATGAAGCTTATGTGTGACCCAGCGGCTTATTTACTCACAACATCATTCCAAAAGTGCAGCGGCGTGTTTTTCATGGCAGTGGAGAGGAACATCATATATGACATCCAACAGCGATATCGTACATGATTTCCTTTTTTTTTTTTTGGTTAAATGGTGGATTGCATAAACAAACCGTGACCTACAGTATGAAGTTTCGAAGGATCTTGAGATGTCGCAAGTCCAGTGAGGAGCACAGCGAGGAAGCCATTCCATGACCAAGACTCTCCCGGTGTGCATTGGACCGTATTGAAGCTCACAAGTAAAACGTTTAGTGGCGTTTGACGCTTCCAGTGTGAAATGGGTTACCGTTGGCCTGGCCTGCCAGACTCGTCCTCTGTTTGATTCTGCACTGAGAAAGGGTCTGGGGAACCCTCCTATTCAAATAACCCCAGACCCTGAGAATTCTGACCGAGCCAATCAGCACTGAGCAGCGAACGTGACACACCATAACGGCGAGTAAAGCCTAATTCATGCTTCTCCGTCTGCGTCAGTGCGGAGACACGCAACGTCCTTGCGGGCCTGCTGGAGAGCTCTGCAAGGAAGGACGAAGTCGAACTCTCTTTTCTAAACATCCGTCAGTCAAGACAAACAACGCAAGCTTGTAATTGGTCAGGACACCGCTGTCGTCTACACCGCCGCCGTTGTGCCCTCAAAAACATAAAGAGAGCCGAGGATAACTAGCGGCAGACACAGAGAAGCTTGAAGAATACCTCGCGAAAAAACTCTAAAAACATGAACGTTTAATTCCCCCGTGACAGGAGGAGTGAAAAGATGCGCAGCAAGCGTTTCATTTGTGGACGGAAATGACAGAAAACGTGGGTTTAGAGCAGACCTGGGCATTTTACGGCCTGCGGGCCACATACGGCCCTTTGGTTGACTTTGACCGGCCCGCGTAAGGTTAAATGGAAATTACAAAATAAATGTATTTTCTCATTTTACCTCATGCATGGGCTAAGGCTGCATTGCTTTTATTTTGAAGTTGTTTTTTATGTGCACAATGACGCAATACGTATAGCAACAAGTGCCCGCGGTTGACATGGTGATTGTAGCCCCCAGAAATGTCCGCTGATAAAAAAAGAAAGAATAGATGCCGAATGCAGGATTTTCAACAAAAATTGGACTGCTAAGTATTTTCTTACTGAAGTCGGAGGTAAAGCCGTGTGTTTGGTTTGCGGGGAGGAGATTGCCGTGTTTAAGGACTACAATTTGAGTCGGTATTACGACAAGAAACACTCGGAAAAATACAAGAACTCATCTGATGCTGAGAGGGCACGGACATCCGAAGCTTTGCTAGCTAAGTTGCAAAAGCAGCAAGGCTTTTTTACTAAGCTTCACACATCCAGGGATGCAGCAACCAGGACCAGCTTTGTGAAATCCCACAAAATAGCTAAAGACAGCAAGCCGTTTTCGGAGGGAGAGTTTGTCAAAGAGTGCATGGTGGACTCCGCAGCACTAATATGCCCTGAAAAAAGGTGCATTTGAGCAAATCCCGCTGTCCAGGCGAACCGTGACCAGGAGGATCAAGGACATTGCGGGGAACCTGGAGCTTCAGCTGCAACGTGAAGTGGCAAGTTTTGACTTTTTCTCATTGGCCTTAGACGAGAGCTGTGATGTCCAGGGGATAACGGAGCTCACAGAGGAGCTGGCAGCAATGCGGTCGATGAAAGGGACAACGACAGGGAGTGATCTTTTTACAGAGGTAAATGCGTGCACGGACACTCTGGGATTGAAATGGGAGAGACTGTCAGGTGTCACAACAGACGGTTGTCCAAATCTTACAGGGAAAAATGTCGGACTTTTGAAACGCATGCAAGATAAAGTGACAGAAATCGATGCAGATCAAAAATTGGTGTTTTTGCATTGCATTATACACCAACATGTGTTGTGCAAGTCAGTGCTAAAAATCAACCATGTTACTGATGTTGTTACTAAAATAATAAACTTCATCAGGGCACGGGCAATGAATCACAGACAGTTTGTGGCTCTTTTGGAGGACCCCACACAGCTGTCAGATGGCTGAGCCTGGGGAAAGTGCTGAAGAGGGTTTGGGACTTGAAAGCAGAGATTCAGGATCTCTGCTGGATTTCTACTCTTCTCTTAAGGAGGAGAACTTTCCAGACCTGAGGAGACATGCTCAGAAGATGTTGGTTTTCTTCGGCTCTACCTACATTTGTGAACAAACATTTTCAATGATGAAGTTTACAAAATCCAGGTATATGTAGAACCTCTCTCACTGATGATCATTTGTCAGCTGTGCTTCGCATCTCCACCTCAGACATTCAACCTGACTTTGATGCACTCGTTAAAGCCCAGCAGAGACTAGATTTATCTCACTGAATAAGAAAAAAAATCGCTTAAAAACACGAAATAATGTGTTTGGACGACAAATGTAGACAACTAGCAGTGAACTGGGACACTTTTTTTTGAAACCTCTTTCTCAAGATCACAGTTCAGTGATTTTATTTTACAGACAATACTGCGTGTCTGTAGAATGCTAAGAACCTCTTTCCAACAATATTTGAAACTCAAAATGTGTTTTGGAGTGAATGTGACTAAAACAGTTAACTAATATAAGTCACAAATGTTTAACAAAAACCAAATGCGCACTTTGTTTACCATTGCCTTGGGAAATTTGAATAAATCACATTTTTGTAAGCCAACCTCACTTTATCCTTTTTGCTCATTTATAACATATAGTCTACTCTCACCAGCTTGAAAAAACAATGGTATTTACTGCTTTTTATAAAGAAATACCATTAATATTATGCATAATTGACTTCAGCCTTTTGGCCTGGCCCTCCACAATATTTTCTATTCCTCATGTGGCCCCATGGAAAAAATAATTGCCCACCCCTGGTTTAGAGGTTGCGAGTGCATGAAGAGTTGGAGGAGGATGATAGACAACTTTGTCTGTGTTAAAAAGTCTCTTATATACAAAAAACACAATACAAACACACCATCTTGGACCGATACATGACAGGATACCACAGCGCTACGCCCTCTGTTGTCCTGCCGGGGAATTGCTTTGCAACACTCTCCCGGGGAGACGGAGAAGTATGAGAGAAAAGCGCTTCCGTCGATCTGTGCGTGTCTGTCCTTGCGGAGCTGACGGAGAAGCATGAATCAGGCTTTAGTCATAAACATGGTGACTGAAGTGGAGTTCACTGCGGCTCTTTCCATTGTTCTAAATGACTTGAACCTGTCTTTAAAACCACAACAAGTAGAAGCATTAAAAGCCTTTCTTCTAAACAAAGATCTTAGCGCTGTCGTCAGACTCCATTTTTACTACAGCTAAAAAAAACTACAGCGTCATGGACGTCACCAGGGGCGGATGTAGGACTGAAGAAGATACGGGGCTTAACAGACACACGCACGTGCGCACACACGTGACACGCACTAGTCAACATCATATATATATATATATATATATATATATATATATATATATATATATATATATATATATATATATATATATATACATGTCTTGTACCACATAATTTTTAATTTGAAGCTACATATTAAGCATATTCAGGGCAGAGTATTGTTCCTGTTAGTGTTTAGTGTGAGATGATAGTAAATATTCCCTTTCTTTCTCCAACAACTTTACCTGATAAGCTAACTTTAGGCAAACCAGCAGCACAACAAATATTTTCAAATAAGACTCACAAACCTGAGTCAACACCAGTATCATCAAAGCTGGGGTTCTGTCGCGGTACTTTTGGTCTAAAAAACGTCCTTATGTCCATCTTCACTCATGCGTTTCAGGCAGAGACTGCAGAAGAAGCCGGCTGCTGAAGGGCTTCTTCTTCAGTGGTGGATGCTCAGGCAGGCTGTATACAAACTACTGCCAGCTGCGCCCTCTCTGTTGGACTTTGGTACTGCATGTTACTCCCGCGATTTAGATCCAGGGCTTTTCATGAAACATCCGGGGCTTCAGCCCAAGTAGCCGGGCCTAACGCCGCCCCTGGACGTCACACACAGCGACGCTCAGTTTCTCATAAACAACAAAGACAGCGGTGGAGTTTGCAGTGTGTCTTTCCTTTGTTCTAAATGACTTGAATATCTTTAAAATCACAAAAAGTAGAAGCTCTAACAGCATTTCTTCAACCAAAAAAAAAAAAAAAAAAAGATGTTTGCGCCGTTGCCAGACGCCATTTTTTACTACAGCTTCAAAACTACAGCATGGTGCGGTACAGTCGGCATTTCCGTCTTTTTTCTGATTGGTTATTTTTTAGCTGCCTAGTCCCGCCCCTCATGTGCCTGTCTGCCGGAGTTACCAGACTCTTTCTCTGCACAGAATTAAACATAGGACGAGTCTGGCAGGCCAGGCTAGGTTACCGTGACTCTGCGGTAGCCTAGCTTCAACCAGCGTTGAAAAGTTGCTGACACCGAAGAGGGTTGGAACATGTAGATGTGGAATCTTATGACATGTTATGACAGCCTTGGTCAGATCAGGAGTTTTTCTCTTGCCTCTCTCTAATGTATGTAGCCCTCATTTACTCAATACCATTAAATAAATGGGCTTTGGGTTCTTTTTTTAGTGTACTCTCGTACGATATTCTTAAATTAACTTTTCTTTTGTTTCTGGGATCAATGAAGCTTATTCCTTAACAATGGCACTACACGCGAAAATGAACACTAGTGTCTACAGTGCAGTAAATCATATCATACACCATGTAAAGTAGAGCAATGTAACCCTCCTTTAATTTACCAAACAATGAAAACAATAAAATAATAAAATGGCAGGTTTCAGTATTCAGGCAAAGCAAAACACCCACAGCAATTTACCCAGTGTACACAGAATCCCCACATACACAGTATAAACCACCAGTGATAAAACAATTATAGTCCCAAACTAAACTTAAAGCCGGCAGAGATAAACCCTACGTTGCAGGCCTGTCTTGCTCCAGTATAAATCCAAACGATCTCCAAACCGGAAGTTCTTCACTCAACGAGCAAAAATAAATAAATAAACTCAGTACCTTGTGAAACGTGCAATTCCCACCAGATTAATCCAGGCAACAGGTTGTCTTCAGCTCCTTCAAAAGCACTCCGCTCTGAACGCAGTAGCCAAAGATGAGGAAGGTCCGTGATCTCCACGTGCTCCACAAGCTACTTGTTTTTAGCTTCCCACATTGCCAGAGGTACTCAGAGTGACGCGGGCACTCAGAGTGACTATCTGGGGTCTGTCTGTCGCTATCCAGTCCGGTAACGATCCTCTGCAGCTTGTTTAAGTTCCACAACTTTAGCGAAACGGCAGTCTACAGTAGTCCTTGTTAGCTAATGGCTGTGTTAGCCTCACTTTAACTCAATGCGGCACGGACGCAGTAAACAAAACACACAGTCCAGCAGACTCACGCTGAAACTTTACATGTTATGTCACTAGCTTACCGACACTGTGACTTATCTTTTCAAAAAGTCAAAACACACTTATTACTAGTACATAAAAACAAGCTAACTGCTCGGGATACTCCGTGTAACTCACGCACCACCATCTCTTCTCACGCTCTCTCTCTCTCTTCCCTCTTTTTTTCTTCTTCCCCACGCTGTGTTACCTTCACAGACCATATCCCCGTAGGAAATTACAGTTCTCACAAGCAATTCACAATAAAAGAAAGATAACTTATTTTAAACAATGCAAACATGTTTTAACCCATTTGACATGAACTTTGATCTTTTTAATATACAAGAAAATTTAACAAATGAATTTTACTCTTTGATATTTATATTCTTAGACTTTACTTATCTTTTACTATTTATGCATCTTTTAACCCGGGTTACACCCTCCCCCCACTAAATGTCTGGTGTCCTCAACAGACTACCAAGGAACTACAAGAACTTGGGAAGTAGGATGACCCTTTTTTTTTACACTATGGCTCTTAGTCTTTGCCTATAGTGATAACAACCCCTCTATGTATAATAGTGATAGGCTGATCTTTAGCTTTTCCTGGCTCATCATAGGCTAAACGAACTACTGGTTTAATCGGTCTCTTAGGCCTTAGTTTAGGAGTGTCACCCAATAGATTACGGTGTGTATTTGGTTTCTGAGTTTTGTCAGACCGGGCTGTTCTGTGATCCAGATCAGGTTCTGGGGCAGAATCTTCATTATCTTCTTCATTTTGGTCAGACTCCTCCTGAATATCCACCAATTGGTCGGGCTCAGTCTCACTGTCCTGATTAACGTCTCCATCCTCCAGTGGCAGTTCCTCATTTTCACTGCGCTCATCAGAAGCCGTTTCATCACTGACCTTGTCCTGGTCACTTGCACAATCCTCTTGTGACACTGCTTGGGATCTAAGAGCCTGTCTTAGTGCTTCTCTTACTCTTTCTTGAGAGTAACCGTATCTCTGAGGCTCATAGTATTCACTCTCTGAGGACGAATCAGAATCCTGGGACAGCTGAGGGTCAGACACAACTGTGGCCTGCTTTGGTTTCTTGCCCTTTTGTTTTTGTCTGTCACAACAGTTATTGCCTTCTTCAAGGATTGGCAATTTCACATGTTGGCCAATGGGAAGGATGTGATCTCTGTGGATTGTTTTTAGACGACCACTTCCATTCTCCTTCTTCAGTTGGTAGACAGGGAGATTGGGCATTTTTCCAACAACTTGGTAAGGTATTGGACTCCATCTTGTTTGCAACTTGGGCTTCCCTTTGAGACCCCAATTCTTCAGTAGGACTCTGTCTCCTATTTCTAGAGACTGGAAACAAACTCTCTGGTCATAGCCCTTTTTGTTCTTCTGATGAACTTTGTCTGCCGTCTCAGATGCTAGCTTGTAAGCTTGACGGAGATCTTCTTTAAGTTTTGACACATAGCATGAGTGACTTTCCTCAGCTTTGTCAATTGTGGTCCCAAAGCACAAGTCCACTGGCAGTCTGGCTTCACGACCAAACATTAAGAAGTATGGTGAAAAACCAGTTGCATCACATCTTGTAATGTTATAAGCATGGACCAAATAAGGGACATGCTGGCTCCACTGACGTTTCTTTTCTGTGCTTAGAGTACCCAACATTGAAAGCAGCGTTCGATTGAACCGCTCTGGCTGCGGGTCTCCTTGCGGATGATACGGAGTAGTGCGCGACTTCCGTATCCCCATGTTCTTCAACAAGTCTTTAATCAGACGACTCTCAAAGTCTCGCCCCTGGTCTGAATGGATACGAGCCGGAAGGCCATAGTGGACAAAAAACTTATCCACTAAGGTTTTGGCCACTGTTTGAGATGTCTGATTCTTGGTCGGGAATGCCTGGGCATAGCGGGTGAAATGATCGGTGACCACTAAAACATTTCTCTTGCCCTTGGAATCTGTCTCCATTGAGAGAAAGTCAATGCCCACCAGATCCATAGGTCCACTACTGGAGATCTGGTGAAGCGGTGCGGCTCTCTGGGCAGGAGTCTTGCGTGTTATGCATTCACCACAACTTTTGATATGGTGCTCAATGTCTTGCAACATTCTTGGCCAGTAGAACCTGTGACGGAGTAAATCCAGAGTTCTCTCTATGCCGAGGTGTCCTGAGTTATTATGTACCAATCTCAGCACAACGTCATGATACACCTTTGGCAAGACGAGCTGACGGACCTCCTCCCCTGAGTGACGTTTGGTGATGCGGTAGAGCAGACCGTCACTCAGCAGAGTCAGCTTATCTTTCTCTCTTTTTAGGAGTCACAGCTCTGGACTGTTGCCTGTCCATAAATTCTGTTGGACAGCTTTGACTGCTGGACCAATGACTGGATCCTCTTTCTGTGCCTTAGCGAGATCAGCTTTTGAGACGTGTTCCAGTGACTGTAACCATTGTAAGAGGAAATGCATAGATGTCAGGGATGCATTCCGGGGAAGCCCCAGTTTGGTCGACACATCTGGTGGGACACTCTGGGCTTTCTGACACTCGTACTCTTATGCAGATGGATTTAACAGCTGCCTCCGGTATAGTCTCCCATTCGGTGTCAGTGTCAAAGTTTCTGGAGAGGATGTCTGCATCTCTGTTATGCTTGCCTGGTCGGTAATGGACATCGAAGTCATATGTGGACAAAGCAGCTAACCATCTGTGTCCCACGGCATTGAGCTTCGCCGTAGACAGAACATAAGTCAAGGGGTTATTATCTGTACGCACTGTAAAGCGCGCTCCATACAGATAGTCATGAAAGCGATCCACCACAGCCCACTTTAATGACAGGAACTCCAGCTGATGTATGGGGTACCTCTTCTCAGCCTGACTTAACTTCCTGCTGGCAAATGCAACCGGCCTTAGTTCTCCTTCTTGTAGCTGGTATAGGACAGCCCCCAGTCCTTTGAAGCTTGCATCCACGTGGAGCTCATAGGGCTTGGTAGGATCAGCGAAGGCTAATACCGGTGCATGGGTTAGGCAGTGGATGATCTGCTGAAAGGCTTTGCTGCAGGAGTCATCCCACCGATCTCCAAAGGGTTCTGACTCGTTCAAGTAGGACTTGTTGAGGTCTGGACTCTTTTTCTTACTCTTCTGTGTCGGAGCATAACCTTTGGTCAGTTCAGTGAGTGGTCTCACAATGGCAGCATAGTTAGCAATGAATCGCCTGTAGTATCTGCAGAAACCTAAGAACGATCTCAGAGACTTTAGATTGTGGGGGTGAGGCCAGGTGGTAACAGCCTCAATCTTCTGCGGATCAGGAGAGACACCTTGGGCAGACACCACATGGCCAAGGTACTTCACCTGTGGCTGGCAAAACTGGCATTTGTCCAGGGAGATCTTTAGTCCTGCTTCTCCAAGACGATCTAGGACTTTAATGAGCCGCTCTTCGTGTTCCTCCAGCGACTCTCCGAAGACAATCAGGTCATCCAGGTATACCAGGACTTGGAGGAGGTTCATGTCTCCGACTGTTTTTTCCATTAGACGCTGGAAAGTCGCAGGTGCTCCTGTTATTCCCTGCGGCATTCTCTCAAATTGGAAGAAACCTAGGGGGCAGATGAACGCTGTCTTCTCTTTATCTTCCTCTGCCATTGGAATCTGGTAGTATCCACTACGCAGATCCAGCACTGTGAACCATTTGCTCCCAGACAAAGAATCCAGAGCTTCGTCAATGCAGGGGGTCGTGTACTGGTCAGGCACAGTCCGGCTGTTAAGGAGCCTGTAGTCTATGCACATCCGTATGGTTCCATTTTTCTTTCTAACAATTACAATCGGTGACGCATAGGGGCTACGGGACTCTTTAATGATGCCGGCACAGAGTAACTCTTGCTGATGTTTTCTAACATCCTCTATGTCTGCAGGTGCCAATCGACATGATCTTTGCCGAAAAGGTCTTGTGTCAGCCAGGCGGATGGTGTGCTCCACCTCTTTTGCAAGGCCAACATCCCATTCATGGACTGAGAAGAAGTGGGAGCGTTCCGCTAGTTTCTGTCTAAGCCGGTCCTTCCACTCTTCAGGCACAGGAGACTCACCAAAGTCGTTCTGGCTGCTGTCAAAGGCTATCATCTCTGGTTCTTTGCTTGGCATGGAGATGACGCTTTCGGTGTGATAAAGGTGACCCATGACGGTTCCAACAGGGATAGTGGTTTCCCTGGCTGAATGGTTCTGCACCAGGATCCTGAAGCTGTTAACTTGTACCGCATGGGCGGGCACAACCATGGGTTGTAGCAGGACATCACCCGGCAGAGGAGCTAAGGGAGAAGAGTCAAACATCAAGATCTCTTTGCCAACTGTCTGTTGAAAATGAACTTTGCAGGTTATTTGCAAGTCTTTTCCGGGGGGTAAGAACAAGGGATTTGAACCTTGCCAAGTCACACAGCCAACCTGGTCATCTTGAGAGCCTAGGGTGATGGAGTCTGTGAATGTGGGTAGCGACTCCCTATGAATTTGTATGCCCAGGCTTTTGGTTATGTCATGCCCCTCTTTTCTGCATTCCTGTACCAACTTGCGGACATGGCTGGTGTTAGTGCCAACAATGACAGGAATCTGCTCTTCTTTTGGGCTTGGACAGATCAGGGCAAGGACTGGTACTGTGTGTTTGGTGCCAGTCACTTCAGCCGGGTACTCAACATCTACCACAACATAGCCAAGGTAGGGGTAACTGACATTGGACTCACTTAAACCCCAAATATTGAGACCAGTGACCGGATGCACTGGGATGGAAGGCAGATGAGCTTTGTACCAGGACTCAAATATTATAGTGACCTGTGATCCACTGTCAAATAAGGCATCACAGGGCTGTCCATTCACTTTAAGTGGCACAATACTTGGGGGCCCAATCAGTCCTTCTGGAATTCCAGCTGGGGTGGGAGAAGTCAGAAGACCCTGCTTGACATGGCAGTCAGTGTCAGTGGCATTACTCGTTGAAGTAGCTGCACTTTCTTTCAGTGTTTTGACAGTCTGGATGAGCTTTCGTATAACTTTGCTCTGATTTTCAGGATTTTGACACTTTGCAACAAAGTGTCCATTTTACCCACAACGGTAACAGAACTGCTCACCCAAAGGTGTTCTGTTCTGATAAGGGGTCCTTGTCTTTGAGTTAGCCTCTACTGCTGCCACGGTAGCCAGTTTTAAAGAGGAGTCTGGAGCAGTATCTCTTTGGGCTACTTTCTGCTGCAGTCTTTTCACTTGTTTCTTCAAAGCAGCCAGTTCTTTGGTGTCACTGTGCTCACTTGACTGCACTGAGGACACATCTTTATCTATGACATCAGGGGCCTTAGTCATGCAGGTGGCTAACTTGGTCTTAAGCTCTTTAACTTCAGCTTTGAGACTTTGTATTTCTGCATTGCCAGTCCCTGAAGGTTTTGTCTGTACATGCTGGACTGAGGTATTTAGCTTTCTCCTTGATGCCTCATACTCTTCCTCTGTGCGAATCTCACTTAAGAGTTGGAGGAAAGTTGGGGGTTTGGACTTTCTCTCTCTCAGGCGCAGATTAATTAGCATGAGATCGGAAGCGACGGCCCCTCTCAGAAGTTGTTCCAGGCGCGCTTCGTCTTTGCTAGAACCTTGAAATCCTCCTCTCTGGACAACTTTAGTGAGGGCCCTTTCCAGACGCCTCAGAAAATCAGACAGTTTTTCACTTGGTTGTTGCTGCATTAAGCGGAAAGCAAAATAGAGATCATCTACAGACTCAGCACTGCCAAATGCGCTTTCCAAAGCCTCCAGGTATTCAACAGGGCCTGCCTCAGGGTTGGACTCACGGACTGATTTGGCAATCTCCAACGCCGGCCCCTTTAAACTCTCCATCAGCCTGCGCCTTCTCTCCTTGTCTGTACAGTCACTTTCCTCTACCATGAGCCATGCCTGCTCAAGCCAATGGTCAAAGGGGTCCTCACTAAGGGGAACTGGCAAGTTCCCTGAAAACAGCCTCAAACGCCGATAACCACCTTCTGCTTGTGGTTTACGTGCCTTCTCCAAAAAATCACCAACTGCTTGCAAGACAGACTCCGTGGAGTTTATGGAAGGATCAGAGCTGGGCTACGGAGGAGCAGGGCTGATAAATAATCTTTGTAGGTCTTCAATAGTCCTACCCTCAGTGTCTAAGAGACTCTTCAACTTCACAGCAAAATCGTCAGGAGCGGCACATTCATTAAGAGTCACTATCGGCCATTTTTCACCAGTGTGCGGGTCCAGCACTTCCTTGGGCACATTATCCTTAGGTATACTTTGTTTGCACTCGCAGAGAACCATTAGGCAGCTCAAGGGGGTTTGGAACAAGCGCCCTCTAACCCGGACTCGCCCTAGACACTTAATAGTCTCCATGGTTTCTTCTATCTGGGCTATTTCCACTTCTTCTGGAACCAGAACCAAGAGTGCTTTAGCTTCCTCCAAACCTTCACCCCGACACCACCTCTTCAGCTCTGCAGCAAGCCCGGTGTGGTCCGCCATACTCTCAATAAACAAAAATACTAAGAAATATAAACTAGCTACTGTAGGTTAACTTTTAATTTTTTTTTTTTGCGTGTTGCCCCTTTAATGCTTCTATGAGACCCAAAACATCCCAGCGGTGCCTCCATTTTATGTAGCCCTCATTTACTCAATACCATTAAATAAATGGGCTTTGGGTTCTTTTTTTAGTGTACTCTCGTACGATATTCTTAAATTAACTTTTCTTTTGTTTCTGGGATCAATGAAGCTTATTCCTTAACAATGGCACTACACGCGAAAATGAACACTAGTGTCTACAGTGCAGTAAATCATATCATACACGATGTAAAGTAGAGCAATGTAACCCTCCTTTAATTTACCAAACAATGAAAACAATAAAATAATAAAATGGCAGGTTTCAGTATTCAGGCAAAGCAAAACACCCACAGCAATTTACCCAGTGTACACAGAATCCCCACATACACAGTATAAACCACCAGTGATAAAACAATTATAGTCCCAAACTAAACTTAAAGCCGGCAGAGATAAACCCTACGTTGCAGGCCTGTCTTGCTCCAGTATAAATCCAAACGATCTCCAAACCGGAAGTTCTTCACTCAACGAGCAAAAATAAATAAATAAACTCAGTACCTTGTGAAAGTAGGATCTTTCATGGCGGTTAAAACGAAGAGTCGGAGTACCCGGCCCGGAGGGTTACCGGGGTCCCACCCTGGAGCCAGGCCTGGGGTTGGGGCCCGTGAGCGAGCGCCTGGTGGCCGGGCTTTCGCCCATGGGGCCCGGCCGGGCCCAGCCCGAACCGTATACATGGGCTCGTCCAACTGTGGACCCACCACCCGCAGGAGGAACATGAAGGGTCCGGTGCAATGCGAATCGGGTGGCAGACCAAGGCGGGAGCCTTGGCGGTCCAATCCCTGGACAAGAAAACTAGTTTTTGGGACATGGAACGTCACCTCGCTGGCGGGGAAGGAGCCGGAGCTTGTGGTAGAGGTGTCACAAACAGAACTCAGAAGACCCGTGAAGACGCCAACACAGTAAAAATATATTAAAAAGTCTTTATTTAATGCAGAGGTACCTGGAGGGCAAGGCTGAGGCAGGTTCAGAGGCAGGCTAAGGTCAAAGTGGCAGGCAGAGAGCAAGGCAGGGGTCAGGCAAAAAACAAGGTCCAGAGGCAAAGATCAGGCAGGGTGGATGGCTGGAGAACTACTGGCAAGGCTGTAATCATCTGGCATCTGTCGACTGGATGGCTGGTTCTTTTATAGCAGGGGAAGCAGGTGAATGGGATGAGGCTGATTACAGGAGCAGGTGGAATGAATGGAGCTGATTGAAGCTGACAGGTTGCTGGGGAAAGCAGGGCTTGGCTGGAGCTTGGTGAGAGGAACCAGGTGAGCTGAATGAAGGTATAATGAGGAAGTGGAGGAGGGTGAAGGATGGGAGTCATGACAGAACCCCCCCCCCCCCCCCCCTCAAGGGCGGATACCAGACGCCCATAGGAAACCAGAGCAGGGTGGGAGGAGGGGGACCAGGAAGGAGGGCCAGAGCAGGGCAGGAGGAGGGGGACCAGGAAGGAGGGCCGGAAGGGTCTGGGGGGCCGGCGACGGGGAACCAGGAGCCGGGACTGTGGGAGTCTGGGGGGCCGGCGACGGGGAACCAGGAGCCGAGACCGTGGGAGTCTGGGGGGCCGGCGACGGGGAACCAGGAGCCGGGACCGTGGGAGTCTGGGGGGCCGGCGACGGGGAACCAGGAGCCGGGACCGTGGGAGTCTGGGGGGCCGGCGACGGGGAACCAGGAGCCGGGACCGTGGGAGTCTGGGGGGCCGGCGACGGGGAACCAGGAGCCGGGACCGTGGGAGTCTGGGGGGCTGGCGACGGTGAACCAGGAGCCGGGACCGTGGGAGTTTGGGGGGCCGGCGACGGGGAACCAGGAGCCGGGACTGTAGGAGTGTGGTGACAGAGGACACTGGCGGACGAGGACTAAGAGGGGACACTGGACCAAGACTAAGACTAAGACTACGAGGGGACACTGGACCAAGACTAAGACTAAGAATACGAGGGGACACTGGACCAAGACTAAGACTAAGACTACGAGGGGACACTGGACCAAGACTAAGACTAAGACTACGAGGGGACACTGGACCACGACTAAGACTAAGAGGGGACACTGGACCACGACTAAGACTAAGAGGGGACACTGGACTACGACTAAGACTAAGAGGGGAAACTGGACCACGACTAAGACTACGAGGGGACACAGACTCTGGGACTTGAGGGGACACAGACTCTGGGACTTGAGGGGACACAGACTCTGGGACTTGAGGGGACACAGACTCTGGGACTTGAGGGGACACAGACTCTGGGACTTGAGGGGACACAGACTCTGGGACTTGAGGGGACACAGACTCTGGGACTTGAGGCTGGGGAACTTGAGACTGGGGAACTTGAGAGCAGGAGGGGTCCTCTTCAGAACAGGAGGGGTCCTCTTCAGAACAGGAGGGGTCCTCTTCAGAACAGGAGGGGTCCTCTTCAGAACAGGAGGGGTCCTCTTCAGAACAGGAGGGGTCCTCTTCAGAGCAGGAGGGGTCCTCTTCAGAGCACGGGCAGGAGAGGTCCTCTTCAGAGCAGGGGCAGGAGAGGTCCTCTTCAGAGCCTGGAGGTGTCGACCTTTGGACTGGAGGCTCGTGGAAAGGTTTCACCGGAGCCCCTTGGACAGGCTGGGCCGGAGCCCCTTGGACAGGCTGGGCCGGAGCCCCTTGGACAGGCTGGGCTGGGGCCTCTTGGACCTCATCCGTCGAAGCAAGATGCGATATGTCCTCCCGGACCACCGCCAGAGCAGGATGCGATGCGTCCTCCCGGACCACCGCCAGAGCAGGATGCGATGCGTCCTCCCGGACCACCGCCAGAGCAGGATGCGATGCATCCTCCCGGACCACCGCCAGAGCAGGATGCGATGCGTCCTCCGAGACCACCGCCAGGGCAGGATGCGATGCGTCCTCCGAGACCACCGCCAGGGCAGGATGCGATGCGTCCTCCGAGACCACCGCCAGGGCAGGATGCGATGCGTCCTCCGAGACCACCGCCAGGGCAGGATGCGATGCGTCCTCCGAGACCAACGCCGGAGCAGGATGCGATGCGTCCTCCGAGACCACCGCCAGAGCAGGATGCGATGTGTCCTCCGAGACCACCGCCAGAGCAGGATGCGATGCGTCCTCCGAGACCACCGCCAGAGCAGGATGCGATGCCTCCCCCGGGACCACCGCCAGAGCAGGATGCGATGCGTCCCCCGGGACCACCGCCAGAGCAGGATGCGATGCGTCCCCCGGGACCACCGCCAGAGCAGGATGCGATGCGTCCCTCGGGACCACCGCCGAGGCAGGATGCGATGCGTCCCCCGGGACCACCGCCAGAGCAGGATGTGATGCGTTGGAGGGTTCTGGGGAAGGTGACCACCTCTCACAGCAGGTCAGACCCTCTGTGGCGACATCCTTCAGTGCAGACCCATATACCCTCCTGACATAAAGGTAGTAATTACCAAGTGCTGGAACCACAATCAACTCTGGATGGGTGGAGAAGATGACATTTAACCTATCAGCCGCCCGCAGACGTAAGTGGGGGCAGGTTGGCTTGGCAAAGACCTCCCACACAGCCTCCTCGACCATCTGCATAATCCCCTGAACAATCTCCTCTGTTGGGACCGGTCCAGAAGCAGAACATGAGGTGCTGTCCGAGGAACCCGCCGACACCAGCACGGGAGAAGGATCAACCCTCTTATCAGCTCCAGAAAACCTCCGGGACCGCCGCCGTCGTGACCTGACAGGAGGGGTTTGAGGCTGAAGCGGTGTGGTCATGAACCTGCTGCACAAGACGTTTGCAGCAGGCCTGGACAGAGGAGTGGAGCCTCTGCGTGGCTCTGGCCTGATGGCCAGCCGCGTTCCCCAGAACGGTGACTCCTGCTCGTTCTCTAGCTCCATAAACTCCTGGAGCGTGAGATCCTCCATGACAGGTACGATGAAAAAAGAAAAGAAAAAAAATACTCCAAGTGCTGTGTCAGCGTTGGGTCAGATTTTAGGCCAGATTATTCTGTCACAAACAGAACTCAGAAGACCCGTGAAGACGCCAACACAGTAAAAATATATTAAAAAGTCTTTATTTAATGCAGAGGTACCTGGAGGGCAAGGCTGAGGCAGGTTCAGAGGCAGGCTAAGGTCAAAGTGGCAGGCAGAGAGCAAGGCAGGGGTCAGGCAAAAAACAAGGTCCAGAGGCAAAGATCAGGCAGGGTGGATGGCTGGAGAACTACTGGCAAGGCTGTAATAATCTGGCATCTGTCGACTGGATGGCTGGTTCTTTTATAGCAAGGGAAGCAGGTGAATGGGATGAGGCTGATTACAGGAGCAGGTGGAATGAATGGAGCTGACTGAAGCTGACAGGTTGCTGGGGAAAGCAGGGCTTGGCTGGAGCTTGGTGAGAGGAACCAGGTGAGCTGAATGAAGGTATAATGAGGAAGTGGAGGAGGGTGAAGGATGGGAGTCATGACAAGAGGTTGAGCGGTACCGGCTAGATATAGTCGGACTCACCTCGACACATTGCATTGGCTCTGGAACCCGAGACCTGGAGAGGGGTTGGACACTCTACTTTGCTGGAGTTGCTCCGGGTGAGAGGCGGAGGGCTGGGGTTGGCTTTTTGTTAGCCCCGAGACTCTCTGCCTGTGTGTTGGGGTTTACCCCGGGGGACAAGAAGGTAGCTTCCTTGCGCCTTCGGGTCGGGGAACGGGTCCTGACTGTTGTTTGTGCTTATGGGCCAAATATCAGTTCAGAGTACCCACCCTTTTTGGAGTCCCTGGGACGAGTGCTAGATAGTGCTCCATCAGGGGACTCCATTGTCCTGCTGGGGGACTTCAATGCTCACGTGGGCAATGACAGCTTGACCTGGAGGGGTGTGATTGGGAGGAACGGCCCACCTAATCAGAACTCGAGTGGTGTTTTGTTATTGGACTTCTGTGCAAGCCGCAGTTTGGCCATAACGAACACCATGTTCGAACATAAGGATGCCCACCGGTACACTTGGTACCAGGGCAGCCTAGGTCACAGGTCGATGATAGATTTTGTAGTCGTATCATCTGACCTGCGGCCGTATGTTTTGGACACCCGAGTGAAGAGAGGGGCGGAGCTGTCAACTGATCACCACCTGGTGGTGAGTTGGATCAGATGGCAAGGGAACATGCCACGTAGACCTGGCAGACCCAAACGCATAGTGAGGGTCTGCTGGGAACGCCTGGCAGAAGAACCTGTCAAGACGGTCTTCAACTCCCACCTCCGGCAGAGCTTTGACCACGTCCCGAGAGCAGTGGGGGACATTGAGTCCGAGTGGGCCTTGTTCCACTCTGCGATTGTCGAGGCGGCTGTTTCTAGCTGTGGTCGTAAGGTGGCCGGTGCCAGTCGTGGTGGCAACCCCCGTACCCGCTGGTGGACACCAGAGGTTCGGGGAGCCGTCAGGCTGAAGAAGGAGGCCTACAGGGCGTGGCTGGTCTGTGGGTCTCCGGAGGCAGCAGACAGGTACCGGATAGCCAAGCGGGGTGCAGCAGTGGCAGTTGCCGAGGCAAAATCTCGGGCGTGGGAGGAGTTTGGTGAGGCCATGGAGAAAGACTATCGATCGGCTCCAAAGAGGTTCTGGCAAACTGTCCGGCGCCTCAGGAGAGGAAGGCAGCAACTCGCTCACACTGTTTACAGTGGGGATGGGGAGCTGCTGACGTCAACTGAGGCTATAGTCGGACGGTGGAAGGAATACTTTGAGGAGCTCCTCAATCCCACCAATGCGCATTCCGAGGAGGAACCAGAGCTGGGAGGCCTGGGGATGGACTGTCCGATCTCGGGGGCAGAAGTTGCTGAGGTAGTCAAACAACTACACAGCGGCGGAGCCCCGGGGGCGGATGAGGTTCGTCCTGGGTATCTCAAGGCTATGGATGTTGTAGGGCTGTCATGGTTGACACGTCTCTACAACATTGCGTGGTCATCGGGGGCAGTTCCTAGGGAGTGGCAGACCGGGGTGGTGGTCCCCATCTTTAAGAAGGGTGACCTGAGGGTGTGTTCCAACTATAGGGGGATCACACTCCTCAGCCTCCCTGAAAAGGTCTACTCCAAGGTACTGGAGAGGAGGGTCCGATCGATAGTTGAATCTCAGATAGAGGAGGAGCAATGTGGTTTTCGTCCTGGCCGTGGAACTGTGGACCAGCTCTATACCCTTGCAAGGGTGATGGAGGGGGCATGGGAGTTTGCCCAACCAATCCACATGTGCTTTGTGGATTTGGAGAAGGCTTATGACCGTGTCCCCAGGGGCACCCTGTGGGGGACGCTCCAGGAGTATGGGGTGGGTGGCTTTCTGTTAAGGGCCATTCAGTCCCTTTACCAGAGGAGCGTGAGTTTGGTCCGCATAGCCGGTAGTAAGTCGGACCTGTTCTCAGTGAGGGTTGGACTCCGCCAGGGCTGCCCTTTGTCACCGGTTCTGTTCATCACTTTTATGGACAGAATTTCTAGACGCAGCCGTGGTGTGGAGTGTGTCGAGTTTGGTGGCAGGAGAATCTCGTCTCTGCTTTTTGCGGATGATGTGGTCCTCCTAGCTTCATCCAGCTCTGACCTTCAGCTCTTGCTGGGTAGGCTCGCGGCCGAATGTGAAGCAGCTGGGATGAGGATCAGCACCTCCAAATCTGAGACCATGGTTCTCGACCGGAAAAGGGTGGCTTGCCACCTCCGGGTCGGGGAAGAGGTCCTACCTCAAGTGGAGGAGTTTAAGTATCTCGGGGTCTTGTTCACGAGTGAGGGTAGGAGGGATCGGGAGATCGACAGGCGGATTGGTTCGGCGTCTGCAGTGATGCGGACGCTGAGCCGATCTGTCGTGGGGAAGAGGGAGCTGAGCCAGAAAGCCAGGCTCTCGATTTACCGGTCGATCTACGTCCCAATCCTCACCTATGGTCATGAGCTTTGGGTAATGACCGAAAGAACGAGATCGCGGATACAAGCGGCCGAAATGAGTTTCCTCCGTAGGGTGGCCGGGCTCAGCCTTAGAGATAGGGTGAGGAGCTCGGACATTCGGGAGGGACTTGGAGTAGAACCGCTGCTCCTCCGGATCGAAAGGAGCCAGTTGAGGTGGTTTGGGCATCTGGTCAGGATGCCTCCTGGACGCCTCCCCGGGGAGGTGTTTCGGGCATGTCCTGCCGGCAGAAGGCCCCCGGGTCGACCCAGGACACGTTGGAGAGGTTACATCTCCAATCTGGTCCGGGAACGCCTTGGGGTCCTGCCGGAGGAGCTGGTGGACAAGGCCGGGGAGAGGACGGCCTGGAGCTCCCTAGTTGGGATGCTGCCCCCGCGACCCGGACCCGGATAAGCGGAGGAAGACGAAGACGAAGAAGACCTTGTGAAATGTGCAATTCCCACCAGATTAATCCAGGCAACAGGTTGTCTTCAGCTCCTTCAAAAGCACTCCGCTCTGAACGCAGTAGCCAAAGATGGGGAAGGTCCGTGATCTCCACGTGCTCCAGCTACTTGTTTTTAGCTTCCCACGTTGCCAGAGGTACTCAGAGTGACGCGGGCACTCAGAGTGACTATCTGGGGTCTGTCTGTCGCTATCCAGTCCGGTAACGATCCTCTGCAGCTTGTTTAAGTTCCACAACTTTAGCGAAACGGCAGTCTACAGTAGTCCTTGTTAGCTAATGGCTGTGTTAGCCTCACTTTAACTCAATGCGGGCACGGACGCAGTAAACAAAACACACAGTCCAGCAGACTCACGCTGAAACTTTACATGTTATGTCACTAGCTTACCGACACTGTGACTTATCTTTTCAAAAAGTCAAACCACACTTATTACTAGTACATAAAAACAAGCTAACTGCTCGGGATACTCCGTGTAACTCACGCACCACCATCTCTTCTCGCGCTCTCTCTCTCTCTTCCCTCTTTTTTTCTTCTTCCCCACGCTGTGTTACCTTCACAGACCATATCCCCGTAGGAAATTACAGTTCTCACAAGCAATTCACAATAAAAGAAAGATAACTTATTTTAAACAATGCAAACATGTTTTTACCCATTTGACATGAACTTTGATCTTTTTAATATACAAGAAAATTGAACAAATGAATTTTACTCTTTGATATTTATATTCTTAGACTTTACTTATCTTTTACTATTTATGCATCTTTTAACCCGGGTTACATGTACATAAAGAGTAGGTCACACTTTAGACTTTTTGGTGTGCTACGTTTGACCACCCACGCTGCTTCAACAAGGAAAATGCTGGTTTAGCTTTAAGCTCCCCCAGAATAGAGCATATGTAAATATCAGCATAACGATGTCAAATCCTAACCAAGAAAAAACATTCCAAATTCAATTTGAACAACATGCTATTTTTCCTAACTAGCATGTGCCTCTAATTCTGCCTGTATTTATTCAGATTTCTTCCCTGTTTGTATTGCAGATTTCACAACAGTTACTAAATGCAGGTCTATTATTTTACACGTTTTCCTTTTTTTTTTTTTTGGACACCTGACAGATGTTACGTCTTTGTCTATTTAGCGTCATGGAAAGAACAACTGTGACACGTCTGCTGGAGATATCACCAGAGCACCAGCATGAAATAAATGCTCTGTTGCTGCTAATGCTTCCAACCTTACTCCATGCATCTTAAATACCTGGATTCAATAGGATTTCATGGGATATTACACTTACTGCTTTTTTATTTGCTTTTTAAATTGAATACATTATGCATGAGTTCAGTAGTTCAGCACTGCACCGAAGACTATTATGAAATGTTGCGTAATATTAGCGTGCAGCTAACAATCCCACAATGCAGTTTGTCACTTTTGCAAAACTTAATTCAAAGGTGTGAATTTACAGTGGGGCAGAGAAGAATTTAGTCAGCCTCCGATTGTGCAAGTTCTCACACTTAAAGGTGAGAGACCTGCACTTTTCACCATAGCTATGAGAGACAAAATGAGAAAAAGAAAATCCAAATTTTCGGATTTTTAAAGAATTTATGTGAAAATTATGGTAGAAAATAAACATTTGCTCAGTAACAAAAGTCCATCTCAATACTGATACCCAGCTGTCGCTGGGCAACACAAACTTTCACCTCCCTCCAAAGACTTTCTATGGCGCTGAGATCTGGAGACTGGCTAGGTCACTCCAGGACCTTGAAAGGATTCTTTTGAAGCAGCTCCTTCGTTGCCCAGTTGGTGTGTTTGAGATCATTGTTGTGCTGCCACGTTTCATCTTCAATGCCCTTTGCTGATGGAAGGAGGTTTCCACTCACACACATAATCTGACGATACGCATTCGTTATTTCCTTTACACAGATCAGTCGTCCTGGTCCCTTTGCAAGAAAACAGCCCCAAAGCATGATGTTTCCACCCCCATGCTTTACATGTCACTCACGAGGTTCCCCCGTGATGTTCTGGGATTTCTGCTCACCGTTCTTGTGATCATTTTGAACCCACAGGGTGAGATCTTGCACGGAGTCCTTGATCAAGGAAGATTATCAGTGGTCTTGTACGTCTTTCACTTTCTAATAATTGCTCACAGTTGATTTTTTTTCACACCAAGGTGCTTACCTATTGCAGATTCAGACTTCCCAGCCTGGTGCAGGTCTACAGTTGAGTTTCTGGTGTCCTTTGACAGCTCTTTGGTCTTTGCCATGGTGGAGTTTGGAGTGTGACGGTTTGAGGTTGTGGACAGCCATCTTTTAAAGTTAGAGCCCCATTAGTCATCACACACTCGTGAAAACCATCTCCCCTTTTGTCTTTTATGAAATATTTGAAAAAGCTTTATTATGCATGGATTTGTCAGATTAACTGTAACAACTCATCTCAGGTATTATTTGAAACATATTTTTGTTAATCAAATGTTTTTTTTTATTGAGGATAATTGTTTATTTGTTTTAGAACTATGTTGGGTAATGCTTTGTACACAGGTAACTGTCATCTGTGCACTTTTGCAGGGAACGTTTTTATCTTTTTCCGTTCATGTTTTCATCTGACCTTTAAATTTGTGCCACAAACACAAACATTAGGAAAGCAGACAGGTAGCGACCTCTCCTCAGAGCTACACACACATAGACATAGACACACACACACACACACCACTCTGTATAATATAGTCACACATTAACACTGTCACCCTTGCACCATTGGCTCCCACTACCTCACATGATTCCCTTTGTCAGTTTGGGATGCAGCCGAGGAAGAAGCCCTTCCCAGGCATCCCTGAATGGTCTGAAGCTGCCAGCCCAGGTGTACTATGCAGTCACTCTCTGGACCCTGGATGCAGACAAACAGAGCCATCCAGGTTTTTACCTGCAGGCCAGCCTTCGCCAGTGTTACGATGTGACCACAGCTCTCTGTTCCACTACTTGTTTTCAACATGCAAGGAAAGCTGACCATCAAACTTCAGATAATCCTGACCATCACTGCTGTTCCTGGCTTTGCCCAGTCTACCTTGCTGTCTCCCGCACCTGTTTTTGTCTTTATGCTTCTGTTGTTTTTTCCCCCATGTGTGATGATGCTGTCTGTGTCCTTTACATTTACCGGAGGGAGCAGAGGGGACTCAACACAGTAAATGTGTCACCCTTTCTCTGTTTCCTCCCTTGTCACAGTCACCGGCACCTTCACATGTTGTGGTCAGGACCTCCAGAGATCTCACTGTAAAGATGGGATAAAAAACTGAAAAACAAACATCCAGCATGTCTTTTTCCCCTTCAGCAAGCTGAGTGCATTAGTGACCTTTTAAAGTGCCAACTCCCTGGTGCTTCACACACACACACACACACACACACACACACACACACACACACACACACACACACACACACACACACACACACACACACACACACACACACACACACACACACACACACACACACACACACACACACACACACACACCAAGTACCACCAACGACTAATAGGGCTAAAAAGCTGAAACTTTAAACAAAGATCACATCATTTCCTTGCTAGGAGACAATGGTTCCTATTGGCATTCAGTTATGTAGCCAAGGCAAACAAATGTCTATTGTTGGCAAACAGTTGCCAAATGTGTAGAAAATACTAGCATGATTCAATTCAATTCACGTTTATTTTTAAAGTGCCAAATCACAAAAAGAGTCATCTCAAGGCACTTCACCTAATAAACATTCCAGTTCAGGTCAGTTCGTTAAGCCAATCAAAAAAAATGTTTCCTATATAAGGAACCCAGCAAATTGCATCGAGTCACTGACTAGTGTCAGTGACTTTACAGCAATCCTCATTCTAAACAAGCATGTAGCGACAGTGGAGAGGAAAACTCCCTTTTAACAGGAAGAAACCTCCAGAGGATCCTGGCTCAGTATAAGCAGCCATCCACCACGACTCACTGGGGATCGAGAAGACAGAGCAGACACACACACACACACACACACACACACACACACACACACACACACACACACACACACACACACACACACACACACACACACACCAAGCAATGTGTCCATGGTTACACCATGATTTCTTAGTAAATATTCTATTTGGCGAGAGATAAACTTTATTGTATTTATCCTAGTGAATCTACAATTAAACGGATAAACTAGTAGTAGCACATCCAACGTCAAGGAAACAAAAATTTATTTTAGGGAGAACGTTTAAGTGGTTAGCAGCAGTGTGCTAGACGATGGCCCCCTCCATGAGGTCACCACAGCTCAGCAGAACATCGTTGTAGCTTCCTCTGGGGAGAAAAACACTTAGAGGAAAAATAAAGTTAATGGCTGACGTAGCAGGAAATAATACAGTTAAAGAGCAGATTGTAGAAGAAAGTAGTAGAGTATGAAAAGTGGCCATTGTTGTGAAAAGTGTGTCATGATGTGTTGCGTTCACTTATTCAGCAAATGTGTTAACACCGTTGTTCTATTTCATCATCTGCAGCTATTTACCTGAGTTTGTTTAAATGTGTTGCGTATTTCATTTGTTCTACAGCTGGGAAATAAATTAGGATTCAGAAAAATAACTGTTTTTGGACTGCAAATACCACGGCGGTGGTAAAAAAAAAAGGCCCAACAGCGTCTCCACTTCCTGAGAGTGCTCAGGAGGAACAACTTGGAGGAGAGGCTGTTGGTGACATTTTACAGAGCCCCCATAGAGAGCGTCCTAGCGTACGGCATAACAACATGGTATGCAGGGTGCTCAGCTGCAGACAGGGAGGTGCTGCAGAGGGTCATAAATACAGCCCAGAAGACCATTGGCTGCTCTCTGCTGAGCCTGGAGGACATTGCAAACTCTCGGTACCTCAGCAGAGCTGGCAACATCAGGGGTGGGGTGGGGTGTGGGTGGGGGGGTGGGGGGTTGTATTTTGCACCAATGGGAGTGGCACTTCAATTTTGTTGTACTTTGTACAAAGGCAATAAAAGGCTATTCTATTCTATTCTATTCTATTCTATTCTATTCTATTCTATTCTATTCTATTCTATTCTATTCTAAGAAGGCACTGGAAAATCAACAGCATAGAAGAAAATAGAGCTTCTGTTTGGCAAAAGGAGAAGACAGAGCTGCAAAGTGAATTCAAGTATTTGTTTTCTTCATCTGCAAAATGACCTTATTGGGTGAAATCGTGGGAGGCAGTAAGCTCACACCATATGACTCTAATTGCAGCAAATGTGTGTGTGTGTGTGTGTGTGTGTGTGTGTGTGTGTGTGTGTGCGTGTGTGTGTGTGTGTGTGTGTGTGTGTTTGCGTGAGCGGACATCAGACAGAGCTACAGGGCCTTCAGTAGGGAACCACAGTAGAAGAGATGAGCACAGAATTGCAGAGGGCATATGTCAAAATGAAGACATTACCCTCCACATTACTCCCACTCCAACAAGATAGGCCATTCAGTTTCAGCGCACAGATATTAACATACAGATAAAACAGATATGGACAGGAAAGAGAAGCAGTCTCCTAGAGTGGCGAATGAGTAAATAAGCTGTGAATAAAAACTCTGATGGAGATGGAAAATGAGCCAAATTCTCTAGAAAATATAGATAAGCCTCTAGATTTTTGCATAACTTTGAGCAGTCTGCTTGTTCTGAATAATAACCCCCAAATTTAGCTCAGTTTGCTCTCCCCTGCTGCTTTTCACAGTCTGATGGATGTGTGGTGTGCTAGTTGTGCCGCCTTGTGTCACCTGTGCTGCACTTGCTTCGGGCACAGAAACAAGGGGGGGGGGGGGGGGGGGGGACAGCCATGGGGGGTCTGGGGGCGGCCAGAGTGGGGGAGAAAGAGACATCTGTGATTAACACATACAGACATGTGTCAGCGTGGAGCATTCAGTAGGAGGTGCACCAGAGAACACACACACACACACACGCACACACACACGCACACACGCACACACGCACGCACACACACACACACACACACACACACACACACACACACACACACACACACACGCACGCACGCACGCACGCACGCGCGCGCGCGCACGCACGCACGCACGCACGCACGCACACACACACACACACACACACACACACACACACACACACACACACACACACACACATACACACACACACACACACACACACACACACACACACACTCACACACACACAACCTGCTCCCGCTGGCACAACTTTACGAAAATAAAAGCAGTGATGGAATGGTGAGGGAGGTATTTTGGGCAAGGCGGTGATGAGCACACACACACACACACACACACACACACACACACACACACACACACCACAGTGTGCACACCGTAATTAATCGATAGGTTAAGTGTGAGAAAAAGGGTCTCTCGCTGAATTAAAAGTCACGTTAAAGGGAACATCACACCTTCATCTGACACTTGCAACAATGAATTGTTTGAGCTGTTTAGAAACCAAAGAATCAGAAATGTGATGTTGTGAAGCAGATAGCAGCTTTTCTCTCAGCTAGTTCTGTTTTAAAGCCAGATGCTTCTCTGTTGTGATAATGGTGCTCTTAACCTTCCCAGTTTCTGCGCAAATCAGTTAAACATTGCTGTATAATTTTGGATGCAAATTTTATATTAACATTCTCTCAGTGTTACACTTTTTTTTTTTACAGACGTTAGGACACATTTCTCAATACTAATGCCACTTTTGCTAGACACTTGACACAGTTCTCCTAACGGAGTTTCAGCCTGGCAAAACAGTTCATTTCACATTCAAAATGCACCACAACCACCAAAACACTTCATCCAGGTCTCAAATAAACACATTCCTCCAGAACACTAGCAAAGGTTGACAGCCGACAAACACACTTTGTCACCCACAAAACAAAGACCTAAAAAACACTAACAACATGTAGCATTACATTTTCTTGTGTAAAACAAGGACACATCTCTGTTCATACTTCCAATAGATGCTACTGGAATGAATCAGACATGATGCAGAATTAGTCAATATTTCAAGTTGTTCAATTATTTTTAATGGTATTTGTTTTTGCACTAAGTACTTCCAAAACACAAGACTTTGTAAACACAACATCCACTGATACAGATTCAATATGCTAATCTACTCAGTCTTCTCCATTTGGCCCCAGGTTCTCATCCACATCACATCTTATGTCATCTAGGGCAATACACCTAGGAAAGAATCTTCTGGCATGCCTGATCCATCCCTGGCAATCTACTGCCGATATGTCCAGGCATCCAGCGTACATTGCATCCAGAAGGGACATTTGATCATGTGGATGATGGTCGTACACCTTCCACCGCCATGAGGCAAGGAATTCCTCTATGGGGTTGAGGAATGGAGAGTAAGGTGGGAGGAAAAGTGACTCCATTCTGGGATGGGCCACAAACCACTCTGTGACTGCATGGGAGTGGTGAAATGCCACATTGTCCCATACAATTATATATGTTGGCTGATTCCATCTGCCCACATCCCTTTCCTCACCCAGCACAACCCTTCCATGGAGATCATGCAGGAATGCAAGGAGCCGTCCAGTGTTGTATGGCCCAATTACTGGTCTGTGTGACAGCAGTCCATCAGTGGATATTGCTGCGCACATTGTGATGTTGGCACCCCTCTGGCCCGGGACATTCACCGTGGCTCTCTTCCCAATCACATTCCTCCCTCGTCGCCGTGTTATGGCCAAGTTGAAACCTGCCTCATCCACATAGATGAAAATGTGGTGTGCTTGCATGCCTTCAATCTCCATGACTCTCTGAAAACAATCCACAAGGCAACATAAGCTGTGACATTACTGTAGTAAATGTGTACAGATTGTCTTTGTGTGTGTTTGGTATTGTTCATTACTGCAACAGTTCTTACCTGGACATGTTGGTTCCTGAGTTGCTTGACATGTTCAGAGTTCCTCTCAAAAGGCACAGTGTACAAATGTTTCATCCTGACCTGATGTTTCTTCAGGACTCTAGAAGTTGTTGTTAGGCTTACACTGTGAATATTTGCAAAGGTAACGTTGTCTGCCAAGATACTGTGTCTGATCTCAGTGAGCTTTATCCCATTGTTTCTGATTACCATCTGATCAACAATGGTGGTTTCCTGCACATCAGTGAACATCCTTCCTCTCCCTCCTGTGTGAGGTAACCGTTGAGTCCTAGTAAGCAGAAATGCAAAAACAATTACACACAACATTATTTACATCTGACATGTGCAACTGAGGCCTAGTCCACACGTAGCTGGGTTTTTTTAAAAAACGAATATCCGCCCCTCCAAAAACTTGCATCCTCACCACCTCGTTAAAAAAAACTCTGTCCACACGTACCCGGATAAATACGTTGCCAGACCTGTAGGAGGCAGTACTTCCCCCGTTCTTAACCTCGTCCTTCGTCTGTGGTCTTCCGCAAGGAGCAGTAATTCCGCTTGCAAAAACAAACAAGCAGAAAGCGCTTGGACAACTGATAAAGCGAGTGCAGCTCTGAGGGCATCCATGCTGTCGGCTAGTGTAAACACAGGTCGCACACGTGATGTCAGCGTTTTTTTGTCGCGGAAAGTGACGTTGCGGACCTTAAAACTCCGGTTTTGTCCGTCCACACGCAGACACCCAAAACGGAGAAAACACAGATCTTCACTTTGGCCGGAGTTTTTAAAATGATCCGTTTTCGTGTGAAAAAACTCCGTTTTCGTGTGGATGACAGGCCAAAACGTAGAAAAATATCTACGTTTTGGCAGATCCTCGGCTACGTGTGGACAGGGCCTGAGTCACATGCCCTTGCAGAATACAAGTTACCTGTTGGTCTGCCGGAAAACTCCAACAATAGATGCCACTGTAGAGCGTTGCAGATTCAGCTGCACTCTCTGACCAGCCTCTCTCATTGAGAGACCATGATTTACTACATGATCAATTACAGTAGCTCTGATCTCATCTGAGACTCCAGCTCTTGATCTTCCTCTTATTCTTCTGCCACCACGCATACGTACTCCTCGCCCTCTCCCAGCCTCTATTCTTCCTCTTTCAGCCACTTCTCCATTTCTGGCTGGGTCCATGTTTACATCACAACACAAACCTATTCAGCAGTTGACTACTTTTATAATGACATTGAAAGTGTAAAACCTGTGCAGCTGTTCATCTACAAATAGAGTCAGCCGTGGCTGGTTAAACTGCATTTATGTTTCAATAACATATTGCTGTTGGAGTATGTAAGCAAGTGCAACATGTCCTGTTAGTACAATGCTTTTTGGCAGTTGTTGTGTCTGAGTGAGAAGGGACATCGTGACATGTGAGAGATGTACCAGGTAGTCACTCAATGCATTTTGTGCCAAAGCAATGATAATTGATCCTCAGTTTGGCCCACATAGACTTCTGTTGTGCACACTGTATGTAGAGTTTTGCAAATGTGACCTAAGTATTGAGAAATGGGTCCTAACGTCTGTAAAAAACTGTAATCACTGATGTATGACAGGAAAGATATAGCAATAAGAGAAGAAAAATACCTGCTATAGTTTCCTGTGTAGCCTTCTGTTGTTTGGTTTTAGATATCTAGTAGAAAAACAAAACAATAGGTTTAGATTCAGTTATTACAGCACGCAGGAAAACCATCTACAGTAAGTGTAAACATGGTTTACTGAGAAATAAAATGACCTGATTAGGATATCGGCTCCAGCCCCAGTCATGGCCGCTGACTGTGATTTTTGGCTAAAGCTTGGAAGAAAAGATAAAATTCAACCACGTGAAAGCCATCCTGTCATCTATTGTAGTAACTTTCAGTGACATCGCTCTTCTAGAGCTACTTCCTTAACTCCACTGTTAAATCAGCCAAACCCTATCAGCGACTGTGTGTGTGTGTGTGTGTGTGTGTGTGTGTGTGTGTGTGTGTGTGTGTGTGTGTGTGTGTGTGTGTCAGTCTCTGGTGTCAGCAAAATACCCCATGAACCACCAGACAAATTTTTGTTGAATTTAGAAAACTTTCTTTGCATGCATGTCTACCACTGATTGCCTTTCAAAAGCCACTTCACTTCTGAAAGCTGGCCCAGCTAAATCAGCCTTTGTAAACACAGAACGGGGTCATGAATACATCTATTTTTCAAGCATTGATCAAAAATTTTATTAATTAGTAGCTGAGAGTCTTTCACAACACCCACCGAGTGTTGGAGATCTGGAGACAAAGCACCCTTTTAACAGGACATCTCCATCAGAACCACAACTGGACTGGACCTTCTACCCAGGAGCAGATTTAGGACTGAAGAAGATCCGGGGCTTAACACACACACACACGTGTGCGCGCACACACACACACACGCACACACACATGACACGCACTAGTTAACATCATATATATTTGTCTTGTACCACATAATTTTTAATCTGAAGCTACATATTCAGCATTTTCAGGACAGAATATTGTTCCTGTTAGTGTTTAGTGTGAGATGATAGTAAATATTCCCTTTCTTTCTCCAACCACTTTACCTGATAGTAAGCTAACTTTAGGCAAACCAGCAGCACAACAAATATTTTCAAATAAGACTCACAAACCTGAGTCAACACCAGTATCATCAAAGCTGGGGTTCTGTCGCCGTACTTTTGGTCTAAAAACGTCCTTATGTCCATCTTCACTCATGCGTTTCAGGCAGAGAGTGTAGAAGAAGCCGGCTGCTGAAGGGCTTCTTCTTCAGTGGTGGAGGCTCAGGCAGGCTGTATACAAACTACTGCCAGCTGCTCCCTCTCTGTTGGACTTTGGTACTGCATGTTACTTCCACGATTTAGATCCAGGGCTTTTCATAAAACATTCGGGGCTTGAGCCCAAGTAGCCGGGCCTAACAACGCCCCTGCTTCTACCAAGACCCACTGGGACCAGAGAGGACAGGAGAGAGACACACACAGAAGGGGTTGATTTGTCATAAACAGATAAACAGAAAATAAGTAGTTTATTGCATCAAAAAGTAAAATGCAATATGCATCACACTCATGTACCTTTTCCAGAGCTATGAGCAACATGGTCAGATTGTCCAGGTTAAAAAGGTTTGTAGCTTACCTCAAAAAAATGACGTGTTACGAGAAATGCAAAAGAACATATTGAGCTTCTTAAAAATCAAACGAGCATTTGAATGGCTTGGTTCCAATCCAATAATGGATGTTTAAAAGTAAACTTACACTATTCAAGAGTTTAGAGCAAACAGTTGAGTTATCTTCCCTAGGCTAATACACTTAAACACTTTGATTCTGACTCTGGGTTTTATGAAAATGCCTTTGGTCATCTTTCAAACTGCTTGCATGATATTGGACCGAACTAGGACCAATCAGAGCAACAAACAACAAAGAATGTATTCATCACTACGGTAATCAGTCAACTGGGCACCAAACACCACTAAAAAGAACCAAATACCGTAATTTCCGGACTATAGAGCACACCTCAATATGAGCCGCACCAGGTTAAAAGCCGCAGATATCTACTGAATTGAAAACGTAGTTTAACTGAACGTAACTGAACTGATCAGTATCAAACAAAACAGAAAAGTTATTTATTAGTTTATTCATCGTCCTCCTGCGCACTGAAACCACTGAAGTCATCTTCTTCAGTGTCAGAGTAGAACAGCCTCAGAAGAGCTTCGTCACATACCTTTTCTGTGGCGATGTCGGTGTCGCTGTCCGTGTTGCTGTCATCATCCCGGGGTGAAGCTGGGAAAACAAGCAGCGCCGTTTTACTGTGATAAAAATCCTCCTGGGCGCTTTCCATAGCACTCCTTTAACCATTCCTTCATTAGACTTTCCAGCATCCATCCTTTCTGGTTGACTAAAGCCGCACCTCATTATAAGCCGCATGGTTCAAAGCGTGGGAAAAAGTAGCGGCTTATAGTCCGGAAAATACGGTACTTCCTTTTTCTAAGGACTTTAGTACCTATCTGCTCCTGTCTCAAAGAATAGGCCAAGTGTAAATCGTTCAAAGTTGATGCTAAAACAGCTTTAAAGGGAGACTAGGCAGCTTTTAGCACCCCCTAGTTTCTGTATGGTAGAAATAAAGGCAAAATGTATCTCCTCGTTGTGCGTTCATCTTTCTAACACCTTAATCTAACAGCTAAAACGTCACCCCAGCCTTCATTAGTGTCTACAGGAGTGGTTCAAACAAGCAAAGCTGTGTTCATGATCTGAAACATGCTGGAGCCAGACTCCAGCGTCAGGTGTCAGTTCTAATTTTTCTGAGTCAACAGCAGGGGCGGCGTTAGGCCCGGCTACTTGGGCTGAAGCCCCGGAAGTTTCATGAAAAGCCCCGGATCTAAATCGCGGAAGTAACATGCAGTACCAAAGTCCAACAGAGAGGGAGCAGCTGGCAGTAGTTTGTATACAGCCTGCCTGAGCCTGCACCACTGAAGAAGAAGCCCTTCAGCAGCCGGCTTCTTCTACACTCTGCCTGAAACGCACGAGTGAAGATGGACATAAGGACGTTTTTTTAGACCAAAAGTACAATGGCAGAACCCCAGCTTTGATGATATTGGTGTTGACTCAGGTTTGTGAGTCTTATTTGAAAATATTTGTTGTGCTGCTGGTTTGCCTAAAGTTAGCTTACTATCAGGTAAAGTGGTTGGAGAAAGAAAGGGAATATTTACTATCATCTCACACTAAACACTAACAGGAACAATACTCTGCCCTGAAAATGCGTGCCACATGTGTGTGTGTTAAGCCCCGGATCTTCTTCAATCCTAAATCCGCCCCTGGTCAACAGACTGGACCGGTACTCTGAAGTTGCAAATGCGTATTCTGGCCACAGGGGGTGGTGGGGCCTGACTGGCATTTCATTAACCTTGTAAAGGGTCATTTTGACACTTACTGGCTCAAGAAAATGATTTAAAAATATGAAAACTTTGCTCGTTCCTGAGCTGCTACCAGTAAAAGTAGGGCACTGTGACAGACAAGACGCAAAACTGTTTGGGTTAATGTCGGGCCTGCTGAGGCTACAATGTAGCGTGGCTGGATCGACAGAATCTTTTGCTGCTGCTACGGTTGGTTTAGATTTCTTGGCTACTATTGTTTACTTGTGATTGTGTTAAAAAACACATAGAATCCATTTGTGGTGCACTGAATTAGTTTTACATCAAGTAAATTCGATCAAACCAGAAGAAAAATCAAAGAAACTGACAGGATGACTAAACTTTATAGAAATTTTACTGAATCATAACTTTAAACATTTTGCAGACCCCTACAGACAAACGTGTCAAAGAATAAAAAAGAATCAGGCCATTTTGGTTTCTACAAACAGGAACTGAACCAAAGCACAGGATGACACCTTGTTAACAGATGCATTAACCTGGAAGTAAAATGATGTTTCAGTAAACAAAGAAGGTAATGAGCCTGCTAAAGGAAGGAGACCATTGGGGAGGGAGCAGTCCTAATGCAGAGAACAAAACCAACGCCCACAAACGTTTCCTGGCCTCCAACTTCTTATGCTGATTCGGATGTAAACTTGAATCATTAAGAGGGCGCGTTGTCTCTGAGGAGTTACACGAGCAGAAACACACACCACACACACAAACGTCAGGGAATGGCTCCACTGAGAGATTCAGTGAGCCATCTGCCAAATTAGGCCATGAGCCATGAGCCCACAACTTTACTGTTCTACTCAATTTTCAATTACCGGGCTTGAGGCTTAAACACACGCGCACACACACACACACACACACACACACACACACACACATGGTCTGGTCTTTGCGCGCTAACCAAAGTCTTGCTTGTGTCCTGTAGGTGGTTATCAAACATCCTCACACACACACACACACACACACACACACACACACACACACACACACACACACACACACACATGGTCTGGTCTTTGCGCGCTAACCAAAGTCTTGCTTGTGTCTTGTAGGTGGTCATCAAACACCCTCACACACACACACACACACACACACACACACACACACACACACACACACACACATGGTCTGGTCTTTGCGCGCTAACCAAAGTCTTGCTTGTGTCTTGTAGGTGGTTATCAAACATCCTCACACACACACACACACACACACACACACACACACACACACACACACACACACACACACACACACACACACACACACACACACACACACACACACACACATAGTCTGGTCTTTGCGCGCTAACCAAAGTCTTGCTTGTGTCTTGTAGGTGGTTATCAAACATCCTCACACACACACACACACACACACACACACACACACACACACACACACACAGACACACACACACACACACACACACACACACACACACACAAAACACACACACACACACACACACATGGTCTGGTCTTTGCGCGCTAACCAAAGTCTTGCTTGTGTCTTGTAGGTGGTCATCAAACACCCTCACACACACACACACACACACACACACAAAACACACACACACACACACACACATGGTCTGGTCTTTGCGCGCTAACCAAAGTCTTGCTTGTGTCTTGTAGGTGGTCATCAAACACCCTCACACACACACACACACACACACACACAAAACACACACACACACACACACACATGGTCTGGTCTTTGCGCGCTAACCAAAGTCTTGCTTGTGTCTTGTAGGTGGTCATCAAACACCCTCACACACACACACACACACACACACACACACACACACACACACACACACACACACACACACATGGTCTGGTCTTTGCGCGCTAACCAAAGTCTTGCTTGTGTCTTGTAGGTGGTCATCAAACACCCTCACACACACACATACACATACACACACACACACACACACACACACACACACACACACACACACACACACACACACATAGTCTGGTCTTTGCGCGCTAACCAAAGTCTTGCTTGTGTCTTGTAGGTGGTTATCAAACATCCTCACACACACACACACACACACACACACACACACACACACACACACACACACACACACACACACACACACACACACACAAAACACACACACACACACACACACACACACACACACACACACACACACACACACACACACACACATGGTCTGGTCTTTGCGCGCTAACCAAAGTCTTGCTTGTGTCTTGTAGGTGGTCATCAAACACCCTCACACACACACACACACACACACACACACACACACACACACACACACACACACACACACACACACACACACACACACACACACACACACACACACACACACACACACACACACACACACACACACACACACACACACACACACACACAATGAGTGAGCAGCAGTATGTGTTTTTAATCTGCTCTCTGACTTATTTTTGGATTAGAGATCAATTTTAAGATTAACAACCCTGACCTCCATCTTTGTTGTGTTTCAGGATGACAATGGGCAGAAACCTTCACATGAAGCTGTTGTCATAGCCAAACTGGAGAAAAAAAATGCTCCTGGAGGAGGGGATCATTGGCACCAGTGTCCTTGCTAGACTGGTATAGCTTGGACCTGGAGCTCATCCTGGTTCTGGAAAGACCAGTTCCAGCAATTGCCTTGCTCCACTACATCAAGGATGGAGCAGACAAGGAAGATGAAGTAAGAGGATGGATGAATGATCTAAAGATCTCATAACAACACAGGACTCTTGAAAGTCTGACCTTTCCACTTTTGTCTTTTAGGTCATTCTAGGAACAACTTGTGGAAGCAGCTACACATCTAGCAGAACAACGTCTTCCACGGGTACATAAATCTGGGGACCATCCTCGTGGACACAGGAGCAGCAGTTCCAAAGGTCCGGCTGATTGACTTTGGAGTCAACTGCTGGACTCAGCATCTGGCCTTTCTGAGTTCAGTGGTAAGATATTACTCTTTACAATTATTTTCTATGTTGTGTTTAGCATTAGCTTAGCATGTAAGAGGTAGAGGGTTCTGATGTGTCATTGTGGAACATTAGCACACGCGTTCCCGGAGTGGTTTGCCCATGAACTTACCCTGCTGAACCATCCATGCTGTGGAAGGCTAGGGTGGTCCTGTAGGAACTGTGGCACCACCGGCAGCTCAAGACCAAAAGGTTTATGAATAAAGAAGAGGATGTCTCAAAGTAAGACAAATGCTTGTTGGCGTCTCAGAATCGATCCGGATCGGTTCCGTGTCTTTGGCGTTTTGCTGATCTGCTCTAGCCCTAACTCTCGTTCTTCTGTGTCGTTCTCCAGAACGCAGACTTCCTCGGTGACAGCTTCACTAAATTCCCTGATCTTGTCCCTCCAGAGATATTTTCTATAAATATTGTAAATAGTTTTTCTGCTTGCATGTAGTTTTCTGGATTTAACTATGTGTTTACTAAATTGGTGGAGCAGTTGCTAGAACTGTTGCCTTGCAGCGAGAAGGTTGCAGGTTCAAAACTCGGCTGTGGCCTTTCTGTGTGGAGTTGCGTGTTGTCCCCATGCATGTGTGGGGTTCCTCCGCATACTCCGGTTTCCCCCACAGATCACAACATGTCCTATAGGTTAACAATTGCACGTCGCTTTGGATAACAGCATCTGCCAAATAAATAAACATAAACATAAATTAACTGACTTAAGGTCTCATCAAATCTTCCTGTTCTGTCCACATTTAGCTTCACTGTTGTTTTAACATTTGTAAATACATCAGTTTTTGTGCCTTTTTTTGTGCACACAGGTGTATTTTTGTGAATAATTTTGGCTACGCTACATCAGTTTATCTATTTTTTGTGAGAATGTGTATTTTGGGGGGAAATACAATAAATAATGAATAATATTTTCCCACTCTATTTAATGTAACACAACTCATTTTGTAGTGTTACTGCCCTTAGTGCATTTTTGTGCCATTGACTCCCATGTAATATTTTTTTTTCTAATAAGCTTAAATATTTGCATAGTTTTTAACATACTGCCTGAATTTGAGTGTTATGAAATATTGTATGAGGAAGTATTGTGTCGTCATTTTTTGCACACTAAAGTTAAAATCATGACTTTTATAGAAAACATCAAATTACACAAAAACTATAAAGAGCAAAAACTATTTGTATGCCTATTTGTGACACTCCAAAGCTTTAACAGTTTAACCCCAAAACTGGTCATTTGAACACAAAACAAACAAACAAACAAAAAAAAAGATATTTGAATTTTTTTTTCACAATACTGGTATTAAATATAAACCTGGCAAGGGGTTAGATTTCAGAAACACACACATTTTTTATTACATTTTGTTAGGGCTGAAGCCAAGGAGGAAATTTATATAAAGCAATTGGGACATTTGAAATATTATATAATGTTCTCATAGGAAATTTTGAATGTGCATTTTTGGAGCTCAAACACCAGAAACGTTTTAATAATTTAATTAATTAATTAATTAAAATGTATAATAAGGATTAAAGATGCCTCAGTGGGATTTAATTTAGAGTAAAAAGCATTTAAGGCCACGCTTATAATCCAGGTTGGATACATGCTTTGGTTTTAAGGTCATGGTTTAGTTCATTTTGACACGATCAGCGAACAAAGAGGAAAATAAAGGTTTAATTTGTGTAAACAGTTACAACTTTGAAGAAAAATAAAAGTTTTCTTGTAGTAAATTCTCCAACAAAATATTCTCAGATGACATAAAAATGGTTAATGTAAAATAAAAACAACAAATTAGATTAAACAAAGCAGTAGTTTCTATTTAGTAAACCGGAACATTGCACTTTGTTTTTCTCTGCTGTAACTGAATCAACATTAGCTTATCATTTAAGACGTAGAGTAACTACAGGAAAATGAATGCTCTGTTTCCTTAATGCAACATTAGGAGTTCCAGCTTTTTAACTTGTCCAGATTCATTCAACTTTTATGTTTTTGCCAAAATGATACATTTGTCCACATCGTCTGCTGAAAAATCTGTTTATGCTCAAAATGGCCTAAAAATTACACAAGTTACCTTTTTTACTCAAACTTGGTGATTTGTGAAGAAATCACACACACACACACACACACACACACACACACACACACACACACACACACACACACACACACACACACACACACACACACACATGCAGTATCAGAACAGCTAGGTCTCTCACACATGCATAAAAATCAGATAAAAACCTGACAGACTTTATCGTCATGTTTCTATATTGGATCATTTGCATGGCATTACCACTTGTTTGTATTTTATTTCAGCAGTTGTCTCTAAACATCCCAACTGAGAAATCAACTTTAAGGTGAACGCACATAAATGTACACGTAGCAGCAGACGGCCATGGCGTTCATCCTGTCTGTTGCCCAACATGTTAAAAGAAGCTCACGAGCACGCAGCGGCGCTGCTTCTGAACCCGGTGCCAGATTCACCCCTTCCAAAATGTCAGAGGCATACGCGAGGAGAGAGTGAGGTGATAAACACCCAACTGAAAATGTCAGAGTGTCACTTGTTGCCATGACAGCCGGCAAAGTTTGCCAAGAACTAGAGTGTTTCAGCCAAAGGCCAGATTATTTGCTACAGCTAATTGAGCGTGCTTTTTTAGCCTGACTGCACACTGGAGTCTACTAGAAATTAGGAAAGTCTGTTTCATCCTTAATAATGTGAAAAAAAAAACACACAGCAGCAATTAAATCTCAGTTTGATTCTGCTAGATATTAGATTTATTATAACAGCACCAGTCAGAATCATCAAAATAAAGTGTTACAGGATTTGTTTCACATTCAGGCTTTAACTCAGCTTTAAGTCACAACAATCACAGCTTTGATTTTCTCTACATTTATTCAGATTCTTAACACATGTAGTAATGCTATCTTCTAATTCTAACTAGATTTTGATGCAGTTGTTACTTTGTTTTTGTCTTTCTATAAAGCATTTGACCCGGTCAACTGGTATTTTTTATGCAATGTTTTAAAAAGAATGGGATTTAAAGACAAAGCTCTAGATTAAAACAGCGTATAACCAACATGCAGCCAGACTTAAAATAAATGGTAACCTGACAAACACCATTAATTTGCAAAGATTGACAAGGCCTCCCCTCTCTCCTATACTTTTGCATGCATCATTGAACCACTAGCTTAATCAATACAAAACAAATACTTAAATCAAAGGGGTTAACGGGAAACAAAAGAGAACTACACTTTGGAATGTTTGCAGATGACATAATAACGTATCTAAAAGATCCAGATGTGTTATTACCTTCAAGTTCTATGAAACAATGTCAAGGTATGAAATAAACATAAGTAAACCCAAATATTAAGATGTATTTACTTTCCTTCCCATAACTTCAGGCAAATCTATCTATTTAGACCATGGTCTAGAGTCAGAAAAGGGTAGAATGCCTTCTCTGGGTCAGGGATGAGGTCCTGCCCCAAGTGGAGGAGTTTAAGTATCTCGGGGGCGAAAACAACAGGCGGATTGGTGCTGCGTCTGCAGTGATGCAGGCGTTCTGCCGGTCTAAAGTGGTAGAGCGAGCTGAGCCAGAAGGCAAAGATCTTATCTTACCAGTCCATATTCCTAACCCCACCTATAATCACGAGCTTTGGGTAGTGACCGAAAGAACAAGATCATGGATAAAAGCAGTCAACATGAGTTTTTTCTACAGGGTGACTAGGCTCTTCCTTAAGGTTGGTTTATGCTTGACGCGTCCGCGAGGTCCGTGCGGAAAAGTTGCGTCATTTTAACAACCACGCCCCTCCACCACACCTCCGCACCGCCCAAAATTTCCGCAACGCGCACCTAGGAAATTTTCTAACCACGCGGACGGTCGGACGTGGAAAAACATGGCGGACCGGCAAGAACTAGTATGGCAGAGGTTCGTAAATACAGACATTTGTATGATTCAGCTCTCAAAGATCACAGTGATCAACATGTTGTTAATAATTCTTGGAGAGAAATAGCTCGCACTGTCAGAAAAGACGAGGACGCTGTTAAAAAAATGCTGGAATGCCATGTTGTAAACAGTAATTTCTGCTTGGTCTAGTGTTGGATGCATGCCGTAGAGCTCCATGCTGCCCCGTTCAGTTTGGGAGAATATTGGCTCACCGCAGAGACAAGCCGCATGTACCATAAACGCTGCGAGTTGTGAAGTGCGTTCCAGCCGCGAGCCGCATCACCAAGCGGAAAGTGAATGCGTCAAGCATAAACCAAGCTTTAGAAATAGGGAGAGAAGCTTGGTCATCCAGGAGGGGCTTGGAGTAGACCCACTGCTCCTCCACGTTGAGAGGAGCCAGTTGAGGTGGCTCAGACATCTGATTAGGAGGCCTCCTGGTGAGGTTTTCCAGGCAGGTCTAACCGGGAGGAGACCTAAAGGAAGACCCAGGACTCGCTGAAGGGACTATGTCTCTCGGCTGGTCAGGGAACGCCTTGGGATTCCCCAAGCAGCCGGGGAGAGGGAAGTCTGGACCTCTCTGCTTAGGCTGCTGGCCCTGCGATCTGACTCCTGATAAGTGGAAGAAAAAGGATGGATGGATGGATGGATGGATGGATGGATGGAAGTATATATGAATTTAACTGGAAAGCAGATTCAATTATTTAGGAGTGATATTAACAGCAAAATACTCAGAAACCATCAATAAAAATTATGAACAACTCAAAGTTAATATAACTGCAGATATCAAAAGACTGAATATTCCACAACTAGATTTAAGTTCTAGGATAGAGATAATGAAAATGAACACCAAGATTCCTCTATTTATTCCGAGCGCTCCCAATGGATATTAGCCTACTCAAACAATTCTTAATATGGGAGAGAATGATGTCTAGGTGAGGAAACTAAAGACCACGGGTGAAACTAGAATACTACAACTAAAAGCAAAAGATGGATTGGCACTGCCAAGATTACAAAACAACTATCTAGGAGCTCAGTTAAAATAAACATAAATATCACTGGTGTGATCCGAGCTAGGAGGGGGCATGGAAGACATTGGAAATGAACATAATGAGATAACCAATCCTGAACCTAAGGACATAAACAGGCCTAACATAAACATAAATATAATACTAAGATAAAATAAAGATAATATTTTATAAAGATAATACAGAATCCATAATGCAAAATACTTTACAGACTTTGTATACGATATTAGATAGGTACAAAATTCAGGAACAAGCAATCAAACTAAAATGGGAAGCTGTTTGTGGAACCATCAACACACATTTTTGAAAGTTTCACAATCCTCTCCAGGGAGAGGTTATCCCTAAAGGGGGCCCAAGTCTCCTTCCTTTCCGGTCAGCTCATGGGTTCCCAGATTAATGAAAAAATGAACGCAAGTCTTTACCTTTAAGCAAGTAACTTGATTTGGTCTTCAATATAGATCTAAACCTCCTTTTGTTGTTAGACGATAAAGTTTTCATAAATTTGGGATTTTGCCTGCAAACTTTCTTGAAAGTGTTCATTGTGTATTGATAGCGTGTTTTTGCCACACAGCCACTTGCACATGTGCACAAAGTTAAATAAGGATGTCAACCAAGATCCTCCTATTTTGAGATACTGAATCAGCAAATCATCAAAATTAAAACGAACCCAGGTTACAAAAGTTTCTGGTTCTTAAAAGATAAATGTTAGTATCACTCAGTGGGGCAAAAAAGTATTTAGTCAGCCACCGATTGTGCAAGTTCTCCCACTTAAAATGATGACAGTGGTCAGTAATTTTCATCATAGGTACACTTCAACTGTGAGAGACAGAATGTGAAAAAAAAATCCATGAATTCACATGGCAGGATTTTTAAAGAATTTATTTGTGAATCAGGGTGGAAAATAAGTATTTGGTCAAAAACAAAAATTCAACTCAATACTTTGTAACATAACCTTTGTTGGCAATAACAGAGGTCAAACGATTGCTATAGGTCTTTACCAGGTTTGCACACACAGTAGCTGGTATTTTGGCCCATTCCTCCATGCAGATCTTCTCGAGAGCAGTGATGTTTTGGGGCTGTCGCCGAGCAACACGGACTTTCAACTCCCTCCACAGATTTTCTATGGGGTTGAGGTGTGGAGACTGGCTAGGCCACTCCAGGACTTTCAAATGCTTCTTACGGAGCCACTCCTTTGTTGCCCGGGTGGTGTGTTTGGGATCATTGTCGTGTTGGAAGACCCAGCCACGTTTCATCTTCAAAGCTCTCACTGATGGAAGCAGGTTTATGCTCAGAATCTCACGATACATGGCCCCATTCATTCTGTCCTTAACACGGATCAGTCGTCCTGTCCCCTTAGCAGAAAAACAGCCCCAAAGCATGATGTTCCCACCCCCATGCTTCACAGTAGGTATGGTGTTCTTGGGATGCAACTCAGTATTCTTCTTCCTCCAAACACGACGAGTTGAGTTTATACCAAAAAGTTCTACTTTGGTTTCATCTGACCACATGACATTCTCCCAGTCCTCTGCTGTATCATCCATGTGCTCTCTGGCAAACTTCAGACAGGCCTGGACATGCACTGGCTTCAGCAGCGGAACACGCCTGGCACTGCAGGATTTGATTCCCTGCCGTTGTAGTGTGTTACTGATGGTGACCTTTGTTACTGTGGTCCCAGCTCTCTGCAGGTCATTCACCAGGTCCCCCCGTGTGGTTCTGGGATTCTTGCTCACCGTTCTCATGATCATTTTGACCCCACGGGATGAGATCTTGCGTGGAGCCCCAGATCGAGGGAGATTATCAGTGGTCTTGTATGTCTTCCATTTTCTGATAATTGCTCCCACAGTTGATTTTTTTCACACCAAGCTGCTTGCCTATTGTAGATTCACTCTTCCCAGTCTGGTGCAGGTCTACAATTGTTTTCCTGGTGTCCTTCGAAAGCTCTTTGGTCTTGGCCATAGTGGAGTTTGGAGTCTGACTGTTTGAGGCTGTGGACAGGTGTCTTTTATACAGATAATGTGTTCAAACAGGTGCCATTAATACAGGTAACGAGTGGAGAGACAGAAAAGCTTCTTAAAGAAGACTTTACAGGTCTGTGAGAGCCAGAGATTTTCCTTGTTTGAAGTGACCAAATACTTATTTTCCACCCTGATTTACAAATAAATTCTTTAAAAATCCCGCCATGTGAATTCATGGATTTTTTTTTCACCTTCTGTCTCTCACAGTTGAAGTGTACCTATGATGAAAATTACTGACCTCTGTCATCATTTTAAGTGGGAGAACTTGCACAATCGGTGGCTGACTAAATACTTTTTTGCCCCACTGTATATTAAAGTGGTGTAAAAAAAACATTCTTAATGTCTTCATTTTTATAAAACTTGTAAAAAATTTGTAACTCGTAGGTCGCCATTGTTGTTAGTGTCACAATGCACTCTGGGTAGTGATGTCATATGGTTGTTCCTCGGTGGCACTCGCCGGCTTTGGGACCCTGTAGGGACTGTTCAACGACATAAACATGTCATCTGTTCAGCCTTTTCAATTTGAACCAGAGTGAAACATTAATGATGACATCACTGACCATGTTTCACAAAACGAGCATCAACAAGAAGAGCAAGAAGGGCGGGATGAAGCGAGAGCAGGACAAAACCGGTGGTGTATGTGCGGCAAATGTGTCTCCATGGTAACCAAGAAGGAGAGTGTTTGTTGTCAAGAGCTCACATTTTAGTCAGCAGAAGTTAACGGTAAGCTATCGTGTGATCAGTTATGTATGATTTAGGAGAATTTCAGCATCCAGAGCTGTCATATGCTTCATAGATGATTAGGATATTCAGTGAAAGGACTTGAATCATTGTTGCAGACATTATATATCTGGAGAACACTGTATTGCTAAACTTACTGCTTGTTTTACTGATGGGAGAGGTGAATGTTCAGCTTCATCCGTGACGAGTGGCCTGTCCGATGGTTCGTTGAACGTGACAGAAGCGGCAGCTGCAGGAGCGGGTTGTCGCCTCAGGAGAGCGTCCAACGCCTCTCGTCTCTCCGAGGGTGTTCAGGCTCCTTGTGAGGGAAAATGGTCGGTAAAGCAATTAGTTTCCACCTTCTCTTATACCCAGCCACTCCAGTGAGCTCTTTATGTTTATTATGTTTATTCATTTGTGTGCGTGCGTGCGTGCGTGATTTGAAGCGTTGTTTGTGGCAAGATGGCGCCAGCGTGTTCGGCAAGCCGTCTGCTGTTCTCTATTTTTTTAATTTTTTCGCTGTTCTTGTGTTTTGTGGTTAATGTTGGGACTGCTATCCTGACTTATGACCGTGCCAACCTCCTGGATCTTCGTTCGCCTTGGCTCCCTGGCCAGGATTACCATCACTACCATCGCGAGACCCTGCAAATGCTGCGCTATACTATTCCAGCCTCTCTGTGGAGAATCCCCGGTCCGTTGTGGTTCAGGAAGCGGCGCCGTCGGCGTGGTAAGCGTGGTGGCTGTCTGGTCCGTGTCCGAGCTGAGCTGGCACGCACCTCGGGGTTCATGCAGTCTCGAATGGGTGTGCCAGCTCGATGCCGCTCTGTGAGGTGTTACCTGGAGTCTGTGGACCGGCGGCTCTTCTCCGCTCCCGGCTCTGCCTCTGGCCTCTGCGCTGCATCCTCGTCTCACCCTGCTCCGTCTCCCTGCTGGTGCCACCGTGGTGTGGATTTCTCAAACATTCGGGTTCTGAAGCACATCTCTTCTCATACACCCAGGTTGGATCCAGTACCGCCGTACAGGTTTGCCCTGATGAACACTCGCTCTCTTGGCAATAAATCATTCATTATTAAGGATTATTTTATTGACAATAACCTGGATTTCCTTCTCATAACGGAATCTTGGATTGCTCCTGATGATTTAGCCACTATTTCTGAAACTTTACCTGCTGACTGTGCATATTTTAATAATCCAAGAACAACTGGTTGTGGTGGTGGTCTTTTGACCATCTTCAAACGGACTATTGTCTGTAAACCCATCACCTTCCCTGATTTTACCAGCTTTGAGTTAACTGCCTTTGAACTGTGTTCTTCACCTCCCGTTCTCTGTGCCTTGCTGTACCGTCCTCCAAAATACAGCAGAGACTTTATAACCCAGTTTTCTGATATTTTATCTGATATCTGTTCACACTATGAATGTGTTCTTATCTTAGGTGATTTTAATATTCATGTTTGCTGCCCTGAGAAGCCTCTTGTGGGAGAATTTTTAAATGTTATTGACTCTTTTGGCCTGACCCAGTTGGTTAATATGCCAACACATGAACGCTCTCACACCTTGGACTTGGTTCTCACTCATGGCTTGAAGATCACTGACCTGTTTGTTGATGCTGTCCATATTTCAGATCATTTCCCGGTTTTGTTTCGCCTTCATAGATCCAATGCCTCTTTAATTAATTTAATGCCTGCTCGCAGAGCCCGATCTTTTACACCATCTACTGCAACAGAATTCTGTACTTTATTCACTGATCTTGTTTCCACTTTGCAGGTGTTTTCTAGCACTGATGATTTGTTGCACTTTTTCGATCTTCCTGCCTTACTGTGCTAGATCAGATAGCCCCTATGAGAACTAGACGCTCTAAAGTTCGGTCGGATCCCTGGATCAGTGCAACTACCAGATCTGTCAGGCGTGAGTGCAGAAGAGCCGAGCGTAGATGGAAAAAGGATAAGCTTCAGATTTCATACCAAATATTGATAGATACCTGTGCTCGTTACCAGAAAGTAGTTAAAGATGCCCGTAATAAATTCTTTTCAAATATTATTACTGCATCCTTTGGCAACCAGCGTGTCCTGTATCAGACCCTCAATGCTGTTCTTTCAGCCAGTGACCACCACTCTCTTACTACCTCGGATGCTCAATGCACTCAATTTTTGAAATTTTTTCTTGGAAAAATTGCTAGTATCCGGGCTCAGATTAGTTCTCCCTATGTCACAAGTCATCCTGAACCCATTCGGCTTCGGTCTCTGGATAACTTTGACTTGCTTTCTTTGTCCTCTCTTGAGAACCTCCTGTCTGCCTTGAAGCCGTCAGGTTCTCCGGTTGACCCTGTTCCTCCACACCTCCTTAAAGAGACATATTCTGTCACTGGCCCCCTTATTCTGAGCATTATTAACAACAGCTTATCCACTGGTGTTGTACCCCGTGCTTTTAAACATGCAGTAGTTCAACCCGTTCTGAAGAAGCCTGGCCTTGACACCTCTGTTATGAGTAATTTTCGCCCGATCTCCAAGCTTCCATTTTTATCAAAACTGTTAGAGCGTGCTGTTTTTAACCAAATTATGTCTCATCTAGATGATCATGGTTTAATGGATCCCTTCCAGTCAGGCTTCCGATCCCTCCATAGCACCGAGTCAGCTCATCTTCGTGTTTTTAATGACATTTTATTAACCCTTGGCTCTGGTTCTAATGTATTGCTGGTTTTATTGGATCTGTCGGCTGCTTTCGATACGGTTGATCACGCTATTCTGCTGACTCGGCTCAACCAGCTGGTCGGCATCCAGGGGACTGCCTTAGACTGGTTTAGGTCCTACTTCTGTGACCGCACCTTTAATGTTATGATGGGTAGTGCTGCCTCCCCCTCTGCGGCTTTGACTTGTGGTGTTCCTCAGGGCTCTATTCTTGGACCCCTTTTATTTAATTTATATATTTTGCCCCTGGGTGACATTTTTAAAAAACACCACATTGATTACCATTTTTATGCAGACGATTGCCAATTATATGCCTCTGTGAAGCCTAATGACTCCTTACTGCCCCTTGTTGAATGCTGCAATGATGTGAAGAGCTGGCTGTCAGAAAACTTTCTTTTGCTGAACGACGCTAAGACAGAGGCCATCATTTTCAGCCCTGGTACTTCTCAAAGTCCCCAACTGACCCTTCCATTTATCACAACTGGGTTGAAAAACCGTGTCACAAACTTAGGGGTTGTGATGGACGCTAAACTAAAAATGGACATTCATGTCAACCAGGTAGTTAAGACCTGTTATTACCACCTGAGGCGTCTCTCTAAAGTTAAGCCCATTTTAAAAAGGCGTCATCTTCATTCAGTTGTCCATGCATTTATTACTTCCCGTCTCGACTACTCTAACTCAGTGCTATACGGTATCTCCTCCTCCACTCTCGCTCGACTTCAGCTTGTGCAGAACGCAGCAGCTCGTTTCTTGACTGGCACCAGGCAGCGAGAACACATCACACCGGTTTTAGAAAATCTTCATTGGCTCCCCATCCATCTCCGGATAGAGTTTAAGATCCTGGTTTTTGTGTTTAAATCCCTAAATAACTTAGCACCTGGCTACTTGTCTGAGCTCATTCACCCATATGTCCCTACAAGATCTCTCCGATCAGCTGACCAACACCTCCTACATGTCCCTAGCTCTCGCTGTAAGTCCCGCGGGGAGCGCGCCTTTTCAGTTTGTGCACCGAAGCTCTGGAACCACTTGCCCCTCCCGATCAGACTCTCTTCCTCTCTTTCCCTTTTTAAGTCTCGTTTAAAAACTCACTTTTATTCTCTGGCTTTTAATTCTGTCTAACTTATTCCCTTTCTACCTTTCCTTTTAGGGTTGGATTACTTGATTTTAATGGATTTAGTTTTTATTTTTGATTGTTTTTATTGTGTGTTTTGTTCAGCACTTTGGTCGGCTCTCATGCCGTGTTTAAATGTGCTATATAAATAAAATTGGTATGGTATGGTATGGTATTTAGCAGACGCTTTTATCCAAAGCGACTTACAATTTATAACCTACAGGGCATGTTGTGATCTGTGGGGAAACCAGAGTACCCGAAGGAAACCCACACATGCATGGAGAGAACACGCAACTCCACACAGAAAGGGCGCTACCGAGTTTTGAACCTGCGACCTTCGTGCTGCGAGGCAACAGTGCTAACCACTGCGCCACCATGCAGCCCACTGTAGTCGACTATAAGCTTCAAACGCATCAGGAGAAAAATGATGGGAACACAGCTGCGGATTGGAATTACTGAGATAAATAAATGTTGTCATGATATTCCAATTTTATGACCACCACCTCGAAAGATTTTATTTGTGTCACCTCGTTGCACCAGGACGCTGGTATGACAGCAATAAAAGCTTCTTGATTACAGATTTGTTTCTTCAACTGATCCCCAGCAGTCAAGAGGCCATGGAGGTACTGGCTTTAAACTAAATCACAATAATCCTGATCTAAATACAAGCTGAATAATAGGGCTCTGGTACGCAGACACCAGCAGATTCACTCTTGGCAAAAGGAGATAAAGTCTTTTTAGTTGAAAACACCTCTAAGGTTTTTTTTTTAAACCTTGCTACTGGGTTTTAAATGACTAAAGAATACACAACTCAGCTGTGTAAAGCAGACTAGGATTGCATAAGCATGTATAAATCATTGTGCAACAATCTGATAAAACAAACTAATAGATTATTTGTTGGTCACAGCTGCAGACTTCTACAAATGAATGACTCCTAAAGCAGCATGGGGCATATTTAAATTGAGATTAGAGGTCATCAAAGATGGTGTCTTATCAGGCAGAGGGTTATATGTGATAGTCGATGGTAATGTGAGCAGAATTAATAATTCCAATAATTTGTTGGTTGCTACTTTAATTAAATCCAAGCTTTGTTTGAAATGGGACTTATCCGAGTCCATACCATGAAGCCTTTTTAAAAATCTCATATGATTTGTCATTTCTTCAACTTTAAGACATTTTTGGCTAAATTAATAGGCAGTAAATTTACGTTGACTGCATCACTTTGATATTGAGATGAATCAGTGATTGATTCTCCTTCATAACCCTGAACAAAGAGACAAAAGCATCATCTTAATAAATGAAGATTAGTAATCTGGTTTATTTGGAATTAGAACACGATCAGCATTAAGGAAAGTTATTTCTACTTTTATTATTAAACGTCTACATTTCTAACTTGTACATAAATTAGCCAGTGCTGACTGTATGAAACTAATTAAAGTACAGGGCCAACATCAGGGTAGTTTCAAATTGTTTTGTCCAAATTTACCAAAAGCAGGTCTGTAATCCTGCAAATTCTTGCTTTTATTTACTGTGTATTTAAAACTGGATGGCTGAGCCAAAAATAGATTGACTTATTGAGGATTTGTTTATCCTGTTGTTGGAAAACAGACGTGTGTTCAAAGCTCCGCCACATTCCCCAGCTAATACGGGTCAGTGCTGGTTTAAAGACGGAGGCCTTTTTAATCCACAGGTTAGGAAAACCCTCACACAGAGAAAGAAGCAAACAGATGTCGGATATTCCGATGTGTAGCAGTACACACTACAGTACACACACTGTCTTGTTCAACACTGTCAACACAATCACCATCTGATCAGCTAAAGGCCACATGTCGGATTTGACAAAGGCCAAATTTCTTTTCTTTTCCTTTCAATCCCTTTGATCTCTGTCTTTGTCTTATCTCCCATGCCCGTCTGTGAGTCATAACCTGACCTGTGGGAGCTTGTTGCTCCTTTAAGTGAGCAAATATACGGTACACTTAACGTAGGCATGAGCTTTAATATTATTTAATTATGCTAAATGCTTGTTTTTAATTTCAGATTTTTTTTTAAATCCTGCATGAAATCAGGTCCACAGGTAAGTATTAGACCAATTAGCTTTAAAACAATAAAAAATCACTTGTTTTTATCCTGAAAATTAGATGTTTAGAAGATAATTTGCAGCAACTTGCAATGCTTTGCAGCTGCTTGAAATGTAGTTTGCTGAATATAAATCAGTTTATTGACAGATCTTTTCTGAACTCTAATTTGCTATTTTCTTTTCATCTTTACCAAACAAACATGTTTGGACGTTTCCTGCAAAAGGAACTGCTGATGAGGTGAGACAAAAACACGTGTTGGCATCAGTGTCTCCAGGGAACAAACGTCCAGTGTACCTGAAGCTCTCTGTTCAGGCCAGCGGATTTATCCAGGATAAAATTTCTTCTCCGTGTCTGTCTCTCCTGGCCAGTTTCTTTGTGGCACCACAGGGGAACAGGCAGACCAAGAGTGAGCCTTCGAGAGCAAATTATGTACATTTAAATGACCCGATTCCCTCAGACTGCACAGCTCAGCGCTGAGAAAGAGTTCAGATGGAACTGAGCTGGAACGGGAAGCTGACAGGATGTGTGTGTGTGTGTGTGTGTGTGTGTGTGTGTGTGTGTGTGTGTGTGTGTGATGCACAAAGTGCAGCTCAGGGTTGGAGTGTAAGACTGGAGTGGACCCCAGGCCCTCGCTCAGCCTTAATAGCTTTCCTGTCCACCTCCTCCTGCTGCATTAGAGTAACTTTTTCACTTGGGGAAGGATTTTTTGTTGTTGTTTATTTATTTATTTATTTATTTTGTATCCCTGCCCAAACGCACCGTCTTCATCCAAGCAGTCGCTCCACGGAGGTGGCTCTGTGAGGCTCACTCCTGCAGGAGGTCTGGCAGAAATAGAGGCAGGGAAGCGTCCTGCTACAGTGGGGTTCTGCTCGCTCACACGAGCTCACAGACGTACACAAACACCTGTGGCTTCGTTTCAGTCGATGCATCACGAAGCCCCCTTTGTTTGTCAGGCTGTTTCCTTATTTACCTCCTCCCCCTTCTCCATCCACCTGCTTCTCTGAAGGCCATTTATCATTCCACAGAAATATCGTGTCCACCAGAACTTGAAAACCTGATGAATAAGTAAACCAGTTCCTCCACACCTGAAAACACTTCCTCTCCTCTTCACAGTCGGGATGCTGTGCTCCGTCCCAATCCGCCACACAGAGCCATTGGCACAAGCGTTACAAAGTCATCAAAGCGCCAAAGCCTGTCAAAAAATATTTCAGAAATGACGTTGAAAGGGGCTCGTGGGAGATTTTATAACCTCTTGTTTTAGCTTTTGTTGTTCTGCTTTCAGCTCTGAAGCTAAGAAAACCATCACAAATCAGTCTTTGGATTGGCTTTTCTCCAGCAGATTTCCAGTCGGCTCCCAGCAAACGCTGTCTAACCATTCCTGTATGCCCAATGAACTGAAGACAGCCACATAGTGATCTGCTGTTCATTCATTTATTTCACCCGGCTGGCCTTCACTTCCTGAAGCTGCTGCAAGGAGCCGTTTGCTCTCTGCAGCATCCCGATCGTTTCACACAGAGAGAAGATGGATTTACTAATTCTGCTAATTAGAAAAACAAAGTCGTCAAATCACTTTCCAAACAGTTTTCTCCATTATGTCACTTATAATGTGCGGGTAAATCCCTGGAAGCCTAGTGTGTGTGTGTGTGTGTGTGTGTGTGTGTGTGTGTGTGTGTGCGTTTGAAGTAACTGATATTGTGAAAATATTCCCTTGTGGCCTGTAAAGCTCCCAACAAGTTTTAAGCGCTCTAATACCAACACGGCTTAAAGCTGCAGGCGTAGCCTGGATGAAATATCTGCTGTGTCTGCCAGGAGACAAATCTATTCTCTGCTTTCAGTAAAATACTGTCCATGCTGCAATATCTTATTCGTAGGCTGAGACCAAAGTCTCACAGGGACCAATTGAATCTGGCTCTTTCATTCCCAGTGCTTTGTGTGTTAATTACACGAGTCACAAAGAGTGATGGTTTAACAGAAAAGAGCAGAATGTGAGCTTATCAATGTCTGCTTTGCTCTGTTTGTCCACCGGTGCTCTTAACCCTTCTCACATGACCATAAATATCAAGTCCATGAACTACCATTAATGGTAATAGATGTCATGGGCGATTTTCCAAATCCTCCGAATGTTATTCTAATGTCTGAGCTCCAGCTAGCACCAGTGGAAGTTCAAGGAAGTTATATAAAGGTTTAAACTCTTTGGGATGTTTTAATTCAATATCTAAATCTGTTTCTGTCTCCACTTCTCTTAGCAGAGCATTTTAACAAGGCATCTGCTGTATCACAGATGACTTTTGTTTTTGTCACACCTAAATGTTTAAGACCAGAAAGCTCATTTCAATACCTCATCGAGATAAACTCAGTCAATTCAAAATTCATTTTTCACATGATGATTTAGAGGTTGAATATGGAACGATTTAATAAAAATCTGCTTTTTAACGATAAAACCTCCACGGGGAGTTTCGAGGCGTGGAGAATGTAGGTACAGGATTTCCTATAAAAGCTATTTTTAAATTTCAAACTAATCAAATATTTATTTTGACGGGCACGACACTGGGTTTGTGTTTACATCTACCAGCCAGTAGAGGGCACCGTTGCAGGTTGCCAAACAGTTTGCTCGGCACAGCGAGGCTGGCATTGTGGAAAATGGCGGACTCAGCAAGTTAAGCAGCTGCTTCTGAGCCCAGAAGATGTTGTCGTGCTCTTTTCAGAAGAGAAGCGATCATAAAAGATGTGAGTTTAGGTGAAGCCCACAACAGATGGACCCAATTAAAACGTTTAACATATCGGCAGCGAACCTGGAATCCCGTCGGTTGGAAATCTTGTTCTCTTGTTGCGACTACAACCTCCCAACACTAGATGTCACTTTGGCATTCGTGTTCCATATTCATCCTTTAATTTACTAAAATAACAACTGGGCTTGGTGTGAAAACATTTTTGACCACTAAACCTTATGACTGTACCGCAACCATAGCCTGGCCCACCAGACTCGTCCTCTGTTTAATTCTACACAGAGAACTAGTCTGGTTACTCACAGGCAGAAGCACATGAGGGGTGGGACCAGCCAGCTCAGAAATAACCAATCAGAAAAAAGACGGAAATCCCGACTGTATCAAGCGACGCTGTAGTTTTTTAGCTGTGGTCAAAAGTGGCGTCTGGCGACGGCGCAAACATCTTTCTTTAGAATAAATGATTTAAGCACTTCTACTTGTGGTTTTAAACTCATATCCATTCCATTTAGAACAGAGGAAAGAACCACAGCGAACTCCACTTCAAACGCCATCTTCATTGTTTATGAGAAACTCATCTTTCCGGTGTATGACATACACTGCTAAGCGCTGATTGGCTCGGTTTGAATTCTCAGGGGGTAGGTTTATTTGAATAGGAGACTTCCCAGACCCAGCGCTTCCCAAAAGGAAGCATGGGGTCGGCTGGTCAGTCTGCCACACCCATGCATGTAACAACTGAAGCCTTTTCAGAAATGTTTTCTGCCATTTACAGCCTGTTTGAGGTCAAGGGTCAGACAACTTCCTTCAGGATTTTTGGGTAAAGAGCAGATTTCCTGGTTTCATCAACTACAGCAAGTCGTTCAGGTTCTGAAGCAGCAAAGCAGCCCAGGCCATCTTACTACCACCACCATGTTAAACCGTTGGTATGATATTGCTTTTCTAACATGTAGTTTTAATCCTGATAAAAGTTGTGTCTCATTAGGCTGAAGAATATTTTACCAAAGTCATCTTCATCGTCATCACCACGTGCCCAAGCCCATACTTTTGAGAGCACCATGTGAGCACCTGTGTGTGTACACGCTCTTGTTTATGTAAGGTTTCTCTGTAAGAGCGTCCAACAGAGAGTGTGAGGGACCACAGATCTGCCCCCCAAGGATGCGTAGGAGACGGAGGGAGCTCCAAGTCCCAGAGATCCAGGAGCTGCCCCAGAACACAGGAACCCCAAGGAGACTGCAACCTGAAAGGCCCCCGCCCCCCTCGAGAGGCACAGAGGATCGCCCCAAGGGGCCACAACCAGCAGCCGGCAGAGTCCCGGGAGATATCAGCGGCAAGCCCACAGGCCCGCCCGCAGCCTCCCACCCCCTAGCCGGCCGAGCCCGGGACCCAGCGACCCGGGACCCAGGGGCGACCACCAGTGGCGCAGATAGGATTTTCAAACTGGGGGGGACAAAGTTCCAATGTACCCTCCCCCAAACACACACACACACACACACACACACACACACACACACACACACACACACACACACACACACACACACACACACACACACACATACACACACACACATACACATACCCACACACACACACACACACACACACACACATACACATACCCACACACACACACACACACACACACACACACACACACACACACACACACACACATACACACACACACACGCTCGTACACACACACACACACACACACACACATACACATACCCACACACACACACACACACACACACACACACACACACACACACACACACACACACACACACACGCTCGTACACATACCCATTCACAAACTATTGCAAGCGCCTTAACTAGAGCTCAGTCAGTTTGTGTAATTTCATCCGATGATTTACATAAAAAACGAACACTTTATATACGTGTTTGAAGCCATTATGCAGTGGAACGCTGGCAACAAAGCTCTGCCTGATCAACACTATAAATGATAAATGACCCGCACTTGTATAGCGCCTCTCAGAGTAAGGACTCCAAAGCGCTTTATACTATAGTGTATCATTCATCCATTCACACATATTCACACACTGATGGTGACGAGCTGCGATGTAGCCACAGCTGCCCTGGGGCGCACTGACAGAGGCGCCCCACTATTTAATTCAGTCATTTGTTATTTTCTCAATCATTACTAACCAAACCCTCATGCTTTATGCAAAACATTAAAGGATTTTCAGCATACCAATCTTTACAGAAAACATAAAAGCCCTAAAAAACTGCACATAAAATATATTTAAATAACAATATTCACTTATCACTTAGAGCAGTAGTTCCCAAACTTTTCTGCCTGACCAACATATGTTCCTTCGTATTTTTACGTTATTTATAAATTTTCATTATATTTGGAAAGTTTTAATTTATAAATAAATAAATAAATCTGTTTTAAAATTTTATATTTTACTTTTTTTATGATTATGTGGCACACTTGACTTTCATATCTAACGCATCGGCATCTGCCTCTTTTTACTGCGTTTTTAAATTTTTTTTACATTGTCGCTACGTCTGTCACGTTAGCGGTGTTTTACCATCATTTCTACATCCATCACGTCCCAGAGAAGGTTAAACCAACATTAAACCCAACGTTTGGAGCTTGTAAACTCCACACACCTCTCGTGCAGCACCAGCTGTCTGATGCTGCAGCAGCGTCAATCGTCCCGGCTGGATGAGTGAATTTCTTCATCAGAGTCAATATTCTGCTTCATAATCAGAGCCAGTCATGACCAGACAAAGTGATCAGTCAACGAAGACCAGACCCGCCGGCAATTATACGTTTTATCTAATATTTGCGCTCTTCATGTTGCACACATCTCCTCCTCTCCCCGACTGGGAGCCTCACGGCGGGAGGCGTTTTCAAACTCTAAAAACTCCAAAACATTGCTCAGCCTGAAGGTTCCACATCTCCACTATCTTCTGGTGTAAAGTAGCAACTTCATGAGGGATCATTTTTGTAGATGAGACTTGTTAAAGTCAGCAATGAGGCTTTGGCACTAATAACGAGTAAGTCCCAACACTGACAACAACATACTGAAACTAGAACCAACATGCATAAACAAACAGATCGGTCCCGCCTACTTACATTGTTGGTCTTTTTTAAATACGCAGTAATCGTTGTTTGCCTTTTTCGCTTCATCCTGCATCCTAGCAGCAACCACTTTGGCGCCTCTGGAGTCGGTGTTTGTTTACGTCATGCTGCATTCAATGTAATTGGAAAAAGGAGCTTCAAGCGCTAAACCTCCAATTTTGTTTTCTTTCTGGCCTTAGTTGGGGGAGACGGATCGGGGTCGATCTGAATCTGCGGGGGACAGATCCCCCCCGTCCCCCACCCTATCTGCGCGCCTGGCGACCACCCCTGCCGGGAACCCAGCAGAGCCCAGGGACCCAGATCCCACCAGACAGCCACCGGGATTGATCAGGCAGACGCCAAAAATCTTAAACTCCCTGACCCGGGAGCCACGAACACTCAGGCAGACCAAGGCACCACACTCCACACCAAGTGTGGCAGGGGGAGGGCAGACGAAGATCTATATGATCAAAAGAAGTCCCAGGAGAAGAGAGGAGTCAAAGGCCCCACCTGACATATACAGTCATACACAAACACAGTCACACACACCCTCCCTCATGCTCACACATACACATACAACCAAAGACTTACAAAAATGCACGCCGGACACCCACTCATGCTCCCCATACACACCCTATTCACTCTGGTCCCGGTACTGCTGCACATGGGGTACAACCATCACCGGTAACCAGAGTTTGACCCTTTCTGCTGGGGTGCCGATGAGCAGGCTCCCCCGCCCAACGCTGAGCACAGCAACCCCCCTCCCCAGACCCCAACCAGACGGCCAGATCTCCCTCCTAGCCTCCAGCCCTAGGAAGCCAAGCAACAACAGAGGTGTGCTAAGACCTCTAGTCTCCCTCCGCCTGCTCCAATATAGTGTTGTTGTGTGTTGATGAGGTGTATTCCATGGCTGTGGTGAGCGGGCAGTGCGGGCATCGTCTGGTCTATGCCAGTTGATGCCACCGCACCACCCCACCTGCACCCACAGCCCTCGGTGTCTAAGTGCAGTTTAAAATTGGAAGTGGGCACCGGCACTCGGGATGAGGCTGAGAAATCCCCCTGCCAACTGCCGTTGAATGTGCTCACTCCCAAGGCCCTGTGTGTGTTTGTGTGGAATGTCGTTGGTGGAAGTGTTTAAGGTGCAAATAAATTTGGGGCGCAGGTTGCCACAGGAATGCGGATATGGGGTCCATACCCACACTCCCTGACTTGTCCACTCCCCAAGGTCCTATGTGCATGTTTGTGTGATGGTGTGAGGGAACAGGAGGAGAAAAATATGCGGGGATGGGGAGGAATGGAGACTCCCTTTCACCGCTGGCAGCGAGTAAATGTGTAAAACAACAACATTTATGAATGGCAAAGGTTTTGTAACCGCTAGTTACCAATCAATAAATGAACTTTGTCCTCACGGGCTCCTGTAGAAGGGTAAATGGTGTCTAACATGATGTCGCCCAGAGACTTAGACCCACTCCCATGTACTTTAGACCTGATTTTCATGGTTACATGTTACGAAGCTGTCAATATTTTTCAACACCTGGGTATCATCTACTTCATTTTCAACAACATTTCCATGGATTTTTCTTGAGATTAATAGTAAAAACTACACATTGTCTCTTTAACCTCGTCACTTTGATATAAGAGGGTTTCTGTAAAAATAGAATCCGTGAGACAAACAACAGATTTTTGCATCCATCTTCACCCTCCTGCCATCACAGATGTTCCTGCCTCTGCTGTCTAAACACATTTCACAGTTGCCTTTTTCAATTCTGCAAAATCAACTATGTTTGAGCAAACAAGCTGTGCTGTTATAGAGTCAATGCCTCTAATTATAAAGTGAGATATTCAGACTGCCATCACAGAGACCTCACAACATAATGTAGTTTTGTTCATCCATGCATTAAAGATGTGATTCAATGTTCATCAGAACAAAGAGCACACATTAAACCATTACTCCAAAGCACGCCCTTGCCCGCCCTCTGAATAACCTAATTAGTCTTCAAACGGGATGTCGGCTGGTCTTTCTTATTGTCTCATTTCACAGAAATCAGCGGAAATCCGCTGAGGCAAGACAGATAGCACAGCTGTCTTAAGGAGTGCCTAAGCAGATCTCAGCACTGTGACGAACTGAGAGTGATCACAAAAAGAAAACAGATAAATATGCATTTATGATCAAATGTAAGATAAGCACCTACATAAATGATGCAGATGCTGGCACACAGCTCCGTCTGCAGGTTTCAAATGCATGAACCAAGTGGGTGGTTGGGTATTGTGGGGGGTTTCCAGTCCTCAGAGAAGAACTGGCAGCCTCAGGTTATAATTAGAGCTGCACTTCAGTGACCTTGCTGGGGTTTGACCTGAAGAAGAAACAGTCCTGGAAAATCTCAGCCGTGCATTTGTTTTTCACAAGAAATCTGAAAAGTTACAGAATGTGTCGACTGTTGTTGATCTGACCCGATAAAAGGAAGGGAAAGTGAAATAGTAACAGATTGAGTAAAGCTATTGTGATGTTGTCGTGCTGTGACTGGAAGGTCTTCTTTAAAGGTTTGGTTCAATTCAAGCATGTAAGATTAAGGTGATCAAAGGCACCATAATTATGCAAAAGTGGTGGAAGTTTGTTATACTGGTTCAATATAATTCACTGAAGTAAAATATTTGCTCATCATGAAAGAAAATTGTGATACAAATTTGTGAAGCTTAGAGACAATGTGTAGTTTTACCTTTAATCTCTGGAAATATCCATGGAAATGTTGTTGAGAATGAATTAAATGATGCCGGGCTGTTCAAAAGTACTGGCGGCTTCCTAACATAGAACCATAAAAACCAGGCCTAAAATTCATTGAAGTAGGTATGAGTCTGTGGTCGACGCCGTATTAGACGCCACGTTTCCTTCTACGGGAGCCCGTGAGGACAAAATGCATTTACTGATTTGTAAACGGTTACAAAACTTTCGCCACTGATAAATGTTTTACATATTTAACTCCACTTGTTGTGATGAAAGGGACATTTGACCCTAATGGCCATCTGTTGGTAAGGTCTTACTCGAACACATTGCTTTCAATGATCTGGGTAGGTCCTGCCCCCTATCACCTGGGAAAGCACGTGTCTTATAGTCAAGGTTCTACATTTGCAGTAGGTGTGAAAAGAAGTTTCCCCCATCATCGCAAATGCTATCCTTTTATTATTATTTTTTTTACAAAGTGCTTCATTAACTCATTCACTGCCATTGACGACTAAAGTCGTCTTTTTAGATCCAACCGTTCACTGCCAATGACGACTAAAGTCGTCATTTGCATTTTTTTTACTGTTTGAGCATCGGAACGAGCCCCCGCGCTGATAGAACAAACATCTCAGCCCTGAAGCCGATCTTCATCCGCATACGTCACAGATCACATGATCAGGAAGCAACACATCCATGTGTTTGGAGATCGTTTTGGGCCGTTCCTGTAAAAAGAGTGGGGCGCGAACCGGAAAAGCGTCTGCCGATCACAATTCGACAACGGATTATGAAAGAACGGATAATGCTCGAAACACGCAGCTTCTTCCTGATGTAAGAGGTGAGTCTCTTCTTTGTTTTGGTTGTTTTGGCATCAACATCATGCTAGCTCGCAACGTTCTGTGACTCTTAAAAAAAACAGTAAAAACGGTGAGAAACGCTGGCAGCAAAGGCCGTTAGTGATCAGGAAACGGCTGGCAGTGAATGAGTTAAAGAGGAACTAGACAGTATTGGCTTGCTTTTAGCACCACCTAGTGTCTGTTTGTGTAACCGAAACCAAAACCCATCTCGTTGCTGTGTGTTTATCTTTTTAACACCTTAATCTGACCACTGAAATGTCTGCACAGCCTTCATTAGTGTCTAGAGGAGTGAATGTCATTAAAGCTATGGAAAACGTTTCAGCTTCAGCAGATTTCAGGGAAATCAGCCAATGTTTAACATTCAAACTTCACTGTTGCTAAAGATTCATAATTTTGTGGGTATTACCAGCACTCTGTCAAACAATAATTAATCACTTAAAAAATAGAAATAATATAAATTAATTAGGGAATTTTGTTTGATGTATTTTTCTAGAATTGTTCATAAAATACATTTTTCCCAAGGTTTTTGTCTATAGGTTGTGAAGCATTTAATAAAAGACAAAATAATGTGTGTTTTCACTTGAAGTATAACAGAGAGTTTAACTGCTGGATGATTGAATATCAGAAAGTATCACCATCATTCCTGATGCCATTGCTGCGACTGTGCACGTGTGTCGGCAGTACCCAGAGACCCTCAGGGTCACCTCCACCCACCTCTCGTCTCCACTGTGGAGCTTTGGCTGTTGTGACAGCCGTGCTGCCATGGGAGCATCTATTTCAGCTCAGGCCTTGATCTTGGGTGACTTCACATTCGGAGCTCAGTCTCTAATCAGATGTGCTACACATAAACCCCGGACAGATCAGCTGCTGGACGCTGAGTGTGTGGAGTCTGGGGCCGAACAGGGCCTCTAATGGGCAGAGCTCTGGGTTGTGGTGGGCTTCAGGTTAACCACAGAGGTCCTCTGATGGATCGTGTTGACAGGATGAAAGAAAGGTGCACCTGCTGCCAACGTGCAGTGTCTGAGAATCTCCATATTGATTAGAATCAGAAGTGGGACATGTTGGACGATGCAGAAAAACAGAATTTCAACTCAGTTCAAACCAAAACACCCTCTCCATTTTTAGTGAGTCACCCTTCAACACACGCACATGATCAGACCCTATTGTTATTGCAGATGTCTCACCCTCTGCAGGCAGATAATTACAGTGTTAGTGATGGGGTGAGGTGGAGGGTGGGGTGAGGAGGCACAGACAGGAGAGAGAGAGAGAGAGAGAGAGAGAGAGAGAGAGAGAGAGAGAGAGAGAGAGAGAGAGAGTTGAACAGCACAATGATTCATCACCACAGTGCTCAACACACACCCCTCATCGGCAACATGCCCGCTCCAACCCCCCGCCAGCAGTTTGGCGGCGTGCCTGAGAGTGACAAGGTGACACTGGCTCTTTTTTCATGTGCCGCAACTCCACGCCATTCCAATCAAACCGCAAGAAGCACCTCTGCTTCTCAGCAACACACCGGCTGCTGACTGGCAGGAAGAAGGGTGAAACAGAGCTTCGATCGGACATAAATCATTCACTGGTTGACAACTGCTGCCAAATGTTGATTGCTTTCTGGTTATCTTTAAACCCCTTGTTTTATTGTCTGTGTTAGTGGCAACATATGTTGGGTGCAGGGAAGAAACATCTAAATATAAGCCAGCAACACCATCCGGCAGAAAGGGGGGGGGATTTGATGTATTATGTGGCTCAAATCTGTAATTAAAAGCAGATTGTCTTGCCAAGAGGAATTTTCTAAATGATACTTCAGGAAAACCAGCAAATTAAAATCAGCAGTGGCTATCACAGACACACATTTTTTGTGTTTCCAACGGTCAGCCCATTAGCACATCTACCACCAGATAAAAGGCAGGTCCTCTAATCCGTAAATTCTTCTAAAGACACGAAACATTACCACTTTACAAGTTTATTCGCTGTTTCAAGAATTTTCTACCACAATCTCACAATTTTAAATAAAATACACTTTTTGTTGTAAATGGGATTTTGGCACAATTGAGTGAATATTATAAAAAGAGACACCCCAGAGTGACATCATGAAGCTACAAATAAAAAAGAAGCACAAATAAAGAACATCAACATCAGCAATACATTCCCGAAGCAAGCATCGCTAATCCGACATTCACCATGACTCCGTAATGATTGTACGGAATGAATCACTGAAATGCTGCTCCTAATGACAGCACTGTCGCTTTACAATGACTTGTTTCAAGGCTGACCTTGTGATGAACTTAGCTCGCCCGTTTGGCCTTTTGACAGCTGTGTCTTTTGCCATGCGTATCACTATAACGATTGTCAAGTAGCTGAGATCACATTTGAAAAAAAAAGAATGACTGCATGAGCTTGGATGCACTGGACAAATCTGCATGGCCTGCAGTGTCAGAATCATTCATTTAAATTGGACATGCTTGTCTGAAGTTAAGCTGTGCTAAAAAGACACTGACAAATTTTAAAAGCTAGAAAAAATTTGTCATAAACTAATCATATTATTGTTAAAATGATCAACAAAATTAAGGGAAACGTAAAAAAAAAATACACAAGGAAAACATGATAGCTGGACAAGTGAAACTAAACTCACAAGCTACTTGCTGGTACCAGGTTTGCCCCCCCCCCCCCCCTTCACCATGAATTCTTATCTTCATGTCATAGGTGTTGGAATAGTTCCTCAGAAATGTAAGTCAGTATTAACTTTAGACATTGACACAATTACATCCTTGATGGGAATCTGCTGTTCCACCTCATCACAAAGGTTCTGGACTGGACCCACATCTGGTATCTGTGGGGGTCGTTGGAGTCCAGTGAACTCGTGGTCATGTTCTAGAAACCAGTTAGAGATGATCTGAGCTTTGTGACATGGTGCTTTATCCTGCTGGAAGTAGCCACCAGAAGATGGGATGGACATGGTCAGCAACAATTTTCAGGTAGGCTGTGGTGTTTGAATCAGGCTCAGGTGGCACTATTGGGTCCATATTGGGACAAGAAAATCACCATCACCACACCATGACACCAGCAGCAGCCTGAAGTATTGATACAAGGCAGGATGGAGCCATGCTTTCATGTTGGTGACACCAGATTCTGACCCAACTATATGAATGCTGATGCTGAAATCCAGACTAGATTCTGACATACTCAGACCACACCACTCGATAAAAACAACCATACAGTGTTCAAAGTCACAGCTATTTATCTTCTTTCAGCAATTTACTATTAGTGAGTCCAAACTAAACTCGTTGGGTTGCATGTGAATGCATAATTAGGTTTTTGTGTTAACAAACAATTTAGCATGTGAAAAAATCGGTAACACTTTATAATAACTACATCTTATTTAGCCTTATTTACACATGAACAAACATGTAAGTAACTACTAACAAATAATTACTTAACAATGACTTTTACTTAATAAACAACTAACCAATGCATTAATTAATGCTTTGTTTTAAATGATTAGTCCCTTGTGAAAGCTGTTTACTCATTTCTTATTCATATGTAACAAACCATTAACAAAGTACTTTTAAGCAACTGACTAACACATTAATTAATGCTTAACTTCTAATGACTAGTTTCATGTAAAAGCTGTTTATTTATGGCATATTCATAATTAACGAATCATGAACAAAGTTCTTATTAATCCATTTTTTGGGAACACTTTATAATAACTACATCTCATTTAGCCTTAATTACACATGAACAAACATGTACGTAACTACTAACAAATAATTAACAATGACTCTTACTTAATAAAAACAAAGCATTAAATAATGCATTGGTTAATTGTTTATTAAGTACGAGTCATTGTTCATTAATTATTTGTTAGTAGTTACTTACATGCTTGTTCATGTGTAATTAAGACTAAATAAGATGTAGTTATTATAAAGCGTTAACAAAAAATCGTTTTTTTCCAAGTTAAAAATTTGTTACAATTTTTACCTGTTTTCAATTAAACATCAAAGATCTTTTTACAGTCTTGGGGAAAAGCATTTTACCGTTTTGATGTAGTTAGTGTTTGAAGGTGCGCTAAAACTCTAATTTGCCACTGGTATGAGAAAAATTTAGTTAAGAAAGATTAAATACGCTGTTCTGTAGTTTATCAAGGAGAAGGCTCAGTGTAACCTATCTTCAGTCCTGATCACATTTTCCTGTTCTCATGCTGAACCCTAAATCACAACAGTTCCTTGTTCCATCAGAAAAAGGAATTACTGCACCAATCTATTTCTAATGTGTTGCTATGGTGCAGACAACTGCAGAAATAAATCTTTGTTCTGAGGTTTCAAATACCCGAATTGATAGTTGATCTGGAAAGTTCTGTCCATCTTTTATCATATTTGGCAAGTCAGCCATCACCTCAACCTCTATGACATTGCAATCCCCTCAAGGTCATCTGGCTATCAGTTATACCCTTTAGAAACTCGAGGGAAAATAAAATAAAAACAGGAAATATACAACAGAGACGTTTACGCACCTTTGTCTTTTCTTAGACTGCTGTTAAGGTCTTAAAAACTAAAGGACTGCAGATGTCTTAATGAAAATTTGTGACTGAGTGTGTGTTTGGACCCTTTTGGTTCTCAAGCAGCTTCTCCATTTCTATCATGTGATAAATGGTATCAAGGGTTTAAAGCCCCACTGTGTAAAAAATATTTAACTCCTTAGCATCTCACAGCTCAGAGTTAAGTATTGCAGTACAGTAGCCCACATGCATCAAAAAGGCTATGTGAAAACACCACACACCAGCTTTCAACTGACTGCATGTTTTATTTACTGTTTCTGCTGCTTCCTACAGTCAGCGTCTCTTTCAGGGATCAGACAACCCTCTGTTGGTGTCCTGTGATTATGCGAAGAACAGGTCTCGCTCCAGTGCTGGCACTTCTGCCGCATGTAACGCATCTGCCACACATCCGCCATGTGTCTGCTGCGCTCAAGGCATTTGTGGTGTCTTCTGCGCCACTTGTCTCCCTCTTCCCTGTGGCCATGCATGCACCGCCACTGACTTTCAGCTTTCAATTTAGCTTTCACATGTAGTTTAAGCAGGGCAAGCAGCCCAAGGGAAAGCAACAGGATTTCCCCTAACCAGTGAGGCTGACATGGAGAGAACCAGCACCACCCCGACACAACATTAGAGGGAGTGGAAATGTGCTGTCAAAGCACCAATGTGAATCAGGAAGCATCATATGTTGCATGTCCCTAAGCAGCTAGGGTATTTCTGTCATGTTGAGGGGAAGGTGTCTGACCCACGACATACAGAATCATACACTGAGACCGGATATGATAAGAAATAAGGTTTATTATAAAAGGGTAAACATAAAGCGCAGCAGGAAAATCCAGCTGGGACTCCAGAAGGTATCTAGGGACAGGGAGGGACAGTTAGTGGAAGTGGATGATCAGGAATACTGAGGTGAGAGTCAGGACTTACGATTCATGGTCCAGGGGGGAGCATGAGAAGGGGGAGTAGCTTGGTCAGTGGTGGTCTGGGAGGAGTGAGAAAACAGAGACACACATTTGCCGGTTAACAGGAGACCGGGGTTTCAGGTGGCTGGCGGACTGGAGGAGCTGAGCACGGGAGCGAGGACAGGATCCGGTAAGGTGGGTGGTCAAGGAGGAGTGGACAACCAGGGACCGGCTGGGAGACGGAGGAACGGGTCCGGATGGGTTGCAAGTACATGATGAAGGTGGTGGTGAAAATCTGGAGAGAAGGCAGGTTGTAAAATCAAGCAGGTTCAGAACAAACATCCAAACTGGGAAATTCAGGCTAGAGACTAGACTAAGTAGATCTCGGATACAGATACTCTGAAATGGGCTTGGAGACGTAGATACCCAAGTTGAGCTAATCATCCAGCGAAGTGAAGATGTCTCCCAGCAGCTTATATGTCCCCGGCCAGCTGATGAGCAGATGGACTGCAGCTGATCCACTCCCTGACATGCCCACCTGCAGGGGAAGCTCAGAGAAGGTTAGACTGAGAGGAGGACTCACCCCAGACCATGACACTTTCAAGATAGTGCATGACTAAGGAGCATTGACTGCAGTTCATGTATAAAAAGGTAAAAGTTCAAGCTAACAGGAATGTTTAAAATAGACTTTGATGAAAAACATTAATGATAACGGACAAGTTTGTGAACAAATACACAGATTTCACGTAAAAAAAGTAGAAATATTACACACTGTGGCTTTTAAGGGGAACTAGGCAGTATTGGCTTAGTTTTAGTGTATGTAGAAACAAAACCAACATCCATCTCGTTGCTGTGCATTCATTTTTTTAACGCCTTCATCTAACAGCTGGAATGTCTCCCAGCCTTCCTTAGTTTCTACAGGAGCATTTGATCACTAAATCACACAAATCATATGTGTTCATACTCTAAAACATGCAGGAAACGTGCTGGAACCAGACTGCAGCACCAGGTATGTAAACGCAATGTTGTTGTCCGAGTCCAACAGAGCGGCCCGCCAGTCTGAAGTTGCAAGTGGAATATTCTGGCCAAAGGGGGCGATAGAGGCTGGGTGGCCTTCATTTTGGCATATACTAGCTCAAGGAAAGGCTTTAACCCTCTCAGGCTCAAAATAAGTTTTGAAAAAAGGACGAACAACTAATTCCGTCAGGGGTACTTTTGAGTTGAAAAAATGCTCATGAAATGCGTGTGTGGAGTAACCAGGTAGGTAGGTTTTAACATTGCAAATCTGCAACTCCTGCCTCCAGAGGGTTAAAAACATTGGAAAAGTTGCTGAGTATCCCTTCAAAGTCATCCAAAGTCATGAATGAGTTCCATAAATCCAGGACAGAAAAGTTTCTTGTGTTTTAGCTTTTAGAAGACAATTGTTTACCTTTATGTCAAAGCAGAAATCTGGACTTAATTTCTCAGAGGGAATATCCTAGAGGCTGTCCACGCTCAGCACCATCCTCACCACTCCAACCTCTCCTTGCGCCTTTAAGCCCCTCTCAGCTGGGACCAACTCCTCTCCTTCAAGAGCACGCACCTCTATGTTTATTATTATTCCCACATAATGTTCCGCAATTGTTGCTGCTCCATGATTTGCTCTGTCCTCACAGATTTGTAAACAGCTCAAAAACACTGCTCAGGACTCGCACAAATGTGTGTTTGCATGCTTGTGAGTGACATATTTTTGTTAGCAGATGCCTAACGCGTTACTTTGCATACATTATGTTAGAATGGGGTTCTGACTCTTTTTGCACATGATTCCTGACACTGGAACTTCCTGTCTGACAGAGGATTTCTGCCTTAATTAAAATGTGTAAAAAAGATGAAACTATTTGCTGATTTCAAGGTAAACAGAACATAATAATGAACTGTTTGCTGATAATTAAACCTATGAGACAGGTTGAGTATGGGAAAATGCAGAAAACAATTAGAAATATTTTAATTGAGGCAGTGTATCCACGATAAATACGCCTAATCTTTGTGATGTATAACTTTAGAAAAAAACGAGACAAGACATTCTCAGTGGGCTGTGCAATTAGCATTCTCCTAAATAAAGAACCTTCAACCGATCCACATAAAAAGTCAAACCATCTTAGACTGTGGGAGGTGTTTTAACAGTTTGCCAACAGGAGACATTCACGCTTTGGTGCATCTGGAAGGGTGCTAGCTGACGCCCATGACTTCCTATCCCATATGAGAATTGTGGATGACTTTGTTCGTCATTAGCCATTCACACAAACCACCCAACTCTGCATGTGTGCCGCTGCCTCCTCGTCTCCTACTGCGATCTCCTCTCTTTTATGTCTAGCCTCACACCTTCATTCTCCATGTTATGAAACCCACACAAGATGACTCAGTATGGGACCACATGACATGTCATCTACCCATATACCTCTGTTGTCACAGGCAGCGGGTGCTGATTACCAAGGATGTCACCCATTGTGGCCTGTGGTATCACACAAAGATCATAACAAGTGTGAATGCTCAGTGTGAGCTCAATCCTGCTTGGTGATGGAAGAAGAGCTCTGCCAAGAGCTATTTTACAGTCCCATTAAGATACCGCACCAAACCAATTGTTATTAAGGGGTAAATTACTTTCTTTGGAGTATGTGGTTCATTAGAACCATTTCATTTGAAAACTACTCTGATTTCACATAAAAACTTTACAACAGTGGAAAATTATTAGTACCGAAGAAAGTTCCTAGTTTGTGAATTGTTTGTTCACTGACAATGGCAATAAACCTATTCTGATTCTGATTCTGATTATTTGGGAAGCCAACACATACTGGATATTCCCCACTAGTTCTATACAGGGCTGATGTTAAAGCTGGTTCTTTACTGGTTCTTTTAAGCGTTAAGACTGGTTTGGTTATCCACAGACAAAGAGCCAACAAGATGTTAAGGACCATTGCATTAAGCACAGCAAGATGTTTAAATTACTGGAACGATTTTCAAAGTATCTGGTCATGAGAAGACCTAAAGGAAGACCCAGGACACGCTGGAGAGACTTTGTCTCACGGATGGCCAGGGAAGGCCTTAGGATTCCCCAGCCAAAGAGCTGGCTCAAGTGGCTGGGGAAAGGGAAGTCTGGGCCTCCCTGCTTAGGCTACTGCCTTGTGACCCGACCCCAGAGAAGTGGTCAAAAATGGATGGATGGATTTTCAATGCATGAGAGAGCACATGGTGATAAAACTATAGCACCTGTGGCGTACCGCAACTAGGAAAACTCCATACACTAACCGATACCTTGGTCAGAAAGGAAATCTCTCGAGATCAAACATGACTTTAGTGTAAACAAACATTTAACATTTATCACTTTTATCCAAAGCAACTTGCAGTTTCAGGTGAACATTCATGTTTTTGCCTTTTGGGCTAAATCTGCAGCACTCAGAAAACACCCATAGGGAGTACATTTAAACTCCAAGTTTAGAACCTGTGACTTTGAGTCAGCAGTGCTACCAACTTCACCACCATGCTGCCCAGTTTTAAAACTGGTGTTTGTGACCACATATAAACACGGCAGGAAAATGGGATACATTGACCTGTGATGAACTGGTGGCCAGACCAGCTGTATCCCCTCTCTCGGCTGATGACCAGTGGTTTATTTTGTTTTGTTTTATTTTGCAATGAAGAAGCTTGTAAATTACATGGCTGATAAGATGCACAAAAGGGTGAGAAGAATTGCTCATTTGGCTCAGGCCTCTGTAACAAATGGAATATGTGAAAATCCTACTACAAAAAGTTAAACGCAACAGGCCTGTTACTGGGACACACACAAGATGGCAAACAAGAATATACATTTATATTCCGTCACCAGTAGGGGGTCTCTGTGACTGGAGAGGAGGTAAAAAGAAGAAGAGAATGAGAGAGAGAGAGAGGATATGGGCTTTCTCCAACACATTCTCAAACCCTAAGTGTTGAAAAATGATGCGGGGTGACCAAGTGTTTGTTTTGTTAGCTCCCAACACGCTGTGCTGGAGCATCGTTTTCTGACTGCTGCAGTAAAAAAGAGATTTCACCGAATTGTGACCTTTACCCTCTTGTGCATTTCCCCCGTTAGCAAATAAGTGCGGTCTTGGTGTCAAAATATGTCTTTAAAATTCACAGACATCATATTTGAAATTCATGGCACATAACTAGCGGAATAAGAAAACATTGGCTCCAGTGACTTGCATTCATTTCTTTGTTCCTCTTTTTCGCTTCGAACCATTCTTTGGTTTGACGTTGTTTCAGGTGTCATCAAGGATATAAAAGGTACAGATACTGGGAATGCAAGGAGAGTGTGGCTCACTTTGTAAGATGTCCATGGGCCCCAGGTCTTCCATGCAGAAGACCTGGCTTCGATTATCGGTGGGAATATAGTTCATTTAGAGTTTCTTTTTTACATTAATGGTATATTTTTTTTACAGTAAGATGCCCAAATTTTTATTTGAGACTCGCCGAACGGCGTTGAATTCACAGACAAAAAAGATGTAGGTTCAACTTTCATTTTGGAACAATTTTTCAAACAAGGGAAGGGAATGATCAGAGCATGCAGGAGGACAGACCCATCTTAAACCTTTGTCGGCTGTGCTGAAGAGAAAGGTACAGAACCAAATTATTTAATTAATTAGCTGCGCATTCTCCTGTCCTCTGTCCTCCGGGCCACACACACACACACGGGACTGTCTCAGCTGTTATTTTTGTTAAGGAGTGTGCACGTACAGCATGGGCGCCTCGTGCACGAGCCTACTACTGAAGCTGCCGTTACCCTTTTGGCCTGAGGGGGCAATCACGAGCATAAAAATTCAAAACTCTGTAAAGTCCCTTTAAACTTATTAAATCATCAATAAGATGTGATATTTCATATAATTATGAATTATCAATCTGATGGTTCTTTGAATATTTGATTAAATATTAACGTAGGGTGCTTTGGACTATTCAGGGAACACACACTTCATATTAATTCAGACAGAGTCAAGGGTATAGTTTATAAAAATTAATTTAGTTCTATGTTTCTAAAAAATCGATGATCCAGGAAAAAAAGATGGTGATTGATAATAGGACATGATTATGAGACAATGAATGAAATGACTGAATGTAAGTTTTCATGTTTTGTAGCAAAATCTTATTAAGTATTTGAGAAATCTTGAGCTGTTTGGGTTGTAAAATCAGTCTGACTGTATGGTTTGACAAGCTTTCAGTTATTCATAAAACCGTCCCACGCCAGTGTGCATTGTGAGCTCTCGGTGGTCCGGAGGAAAGGCAGCCAGATTGGTGATGTCACTGGAAGGAAGTGGCGCCTGGAATCTCAAAGAGTCGTAGTGTAGTGGCCAGAAAGGTCAAGAGGTCATCTGCAAAAGGTATCGAGCTGAATAGTGAGTCTTTGGGTTAAAACCTGATGGGAGAGGTCCGTGTGCTGTTTTTTCCCCCCATCAGCTCCAAAGGAATTTCCTGTTTTGGCCAACGTTGAGATGTGCTTCCAGTAAAGTCTGATGCTTATCTGACATGTTAACAGTAGACTGATGTGAACCAGAATGATCCTGTGTTCCAGCCAAAAGTATCCAGTAAGAGGACGTGTTCATAATAAGTGCTTATCAGAAGTGGACAGATGTTTCCTGATGTTTCCTGTTGCTGTGTCAACACTGTTGCGCATGTAGCGCGCAGCGTGGGCACGTAGCAAGAAGGGGATAAATGGAGCACCCCACGCTTGGTCTGGGGTCTTTCGGTCTAAGAGGCTGTCCTGTATGCTGTGAACAGATTAATTAAAGACCCACGCTGTCAGATGGTGATCCCCGTCTCTGACTCTTTTGTAAAACTACATAAACCCACAGTAGCTCCCTTTGAATTCAGTTATCACCGACCATAAGATACGACCAGGGTTTGTTAGTAAGACGTTCCGTGACTGAGGAGTTGTAGCGTCTGATACCACTTACAAGTATTGCAAAGACGCTTTGACCTTGAGCCAAGAGAGGATGGTTCCAAGTGCTTTGCTCACCCAGTCGGTCGAACCGGGAGGTGGCTGACTAGCCCAGGAGGTGAGCTAGCCTTCATTAACTAGTGTTTGCAAATTTAGACAAATCAGAACGTGACAAGTTTAAAGGCGTTACCAAAATACCTCAGGCATCCCTCCTTCCCTTAGATACTTACAGAGGTTATTTTTGTGTGTGAAGCAAAAATGTTTTAACCATTTAAGATAATATAGTGATATGTGAATTTACTGATACACTAACATTAAAGTTAACAGTTACTAATCTGGTGTAATTTAAGGTCTGAAATTAATCATTACAGGAATAAAGCATTCATGTTAACCCATCATTCAATTATGTAAAGCATAGGATACATTAAAACACATTGGATTTAAACATATTGTTCATTCAAAATATGATTATATATAACACTAATAAAATTATAAAGTAATTTATGAGCCAGGGAAGATAAACTTTATTCAAAGAGGATAGATAAGAAGCCCTGTGTCTTTTGCAGCCTTGATATTCTGGCATACCACAGGATAAATTAAGAATATTGGGGCAAGTTCATAGACTTCAAATCGGCACCACGGTGTCACATTAACCTGTATGAAGGTTGGCATGTAAGTTAAAATTTACCTTCTAGTCATTTTGATTAAATACTTGGCCATTTGGTATGCTACAAACTTTATTCTATTCATCTTTACATCACCTTAAAATGTGTTTGATAAACAGACATATATATTTTTTAAATATTTGTGGACCTATAAGAAAAACAACCAAGGACAAGCAATTTTGGTGCATTTCAGGAACAATTACTAACTGGTAGGTGATGTGCATTGTGGGTAGCCATGTTTTTAGTTATTTTGTTCTATTTGGGGGTGTTTATGCATGTTTATTGTGGTGGGGTTGTATGTTCTTAGTTATTACTTTGTACAGTGTTACAAATGTGCTGTTATTTGTGTCATGTTGGCACCATAAGTGAAGAGGTTGACCACACCGTGACGTTCTTCTATTATTAATGATTTGGTGGTTCACGCTAAGTTCTTTAGACTTGGTTTTAGGTGTTCCACTCACACATTGACAGCAACCGTGGGTGTGTGAGGCATTCAGTGTTGGTGTTGACTTCTGCCGTCACCTGCCTGCCACTATGCTTTATTGAGTAAATTCAAATGATTTGGGTTAACAGAGGCAAAGTTAAAATTTTCTAGTATATTATACTTGATTTAAATTGGTACTGCAAACTAAGAATGCGAAGTAGAGAATACCCTAAAAAATATATGTACTTAAAAAAAATTCACTTTACTTACAAATATGAATTTAAAGCAACTAAAGTGTTTTAAAAAAAAACATTTTTTTGTTTAATTAACCAAACATTTTTATGTATTCAGTTTCACAAAAAAATAAATAGAGTTATATTAACTTTTCAGGCTTTACAGTGTAGAGAAGTGTAATGTAATGGCTGACTGAAAGCTAATAGTTCAATTAAAGAGCTGAACCAGCTCCATTCTTTCTGTTGCAATGGTTACTATTGTGCAGGATTTTTCTTAACATGTACTTCATAAATAAAATGTATTAGAACTCTGACAAAAGCTCCAGAGGTGAGGGGATAAATGCATATAATCACCTGCTGATCTGCTTTCAAATCTATAAGCAAGATATTTGTATTATTTTAAATAAATTTAGAACAGGTAATTTGCAACACAGATTTACAGTTTATTCAAAATCCAGATGTTAAATACATTTGTACTAATGTCATTATTGCTTCTATGTGCATATTTTGGATGGACTTTAAAAGATCAACATTTTAAAAAAAAATATTTAAATTTCAAAATGTTATGTTGTCTTAAATAAACACTGGTCCACTTCTTTCAATGTCTGTAAATTGTCATGATGTGTGGTAGATGCCTAACCCACGACATACAGAATCAGTCCAGAGTCAAAGAAGATCACAAACAATAAGTTATTAGTAAAGGAGAACAGAAGGAGCTGCTAGGAAGTCTAGCAGTATTCGGCAGAGAAGCGAGGTTAGGGTGTGGAGGATTCTGGAGGAACAGGGAGAGTTAGGTCTGGCACTCGGAAATCTGAATGTTGGATCTGATGGAACTTACAGGTTGGAGGGGAGACCTCGTGAGAGAGGGAGGAGTGACTGGTCTGGGGAGGGCAGGAGGCTACCTGGAGGCTGATGAGCTTGGAGTCCAAATGAGGAGGGAGCTGAGCATGAAGGGTAATGGTGATCCAGGAGGGAGGGTGGGCAGCCTGGAGTGGGAAGACCAGAGGAGGACGCTGAGAGATGAGTGGACAGTGAAGAAACCAGGTTGGTAGCAGCAACCAAGGTGAACTGATAGGTGATATCTGCAGGAGGCAAAACAAGCAGTCAAAAACACAGAGAGCTCAAAAATCCATAACCCAGAAATTCTCAAAATCAAAGCTTAGTTTGGATTTGGCTGTTAGGAGAAATACCCAAGTTGAGTTAATCATCCAGCGAAGTGAAGGCGTCTCTCAGGAGCTTAAATATCCCTGGCCAGCTAATCAGCAGATTACCTACAGCCTCCCCACTTCCAGGCACGCCCACCTGCAGAGGAGAGATGAGACTCTACACCAATTAGTGTGTGAAAAAAAACCCCAGACCGTGACACAAATTCCTCCAAATTCATGTGTTTAATTAATTTTAAAATATTTAAGCATGCTGATAAAGACATCATGTCAGGTCAGAAATAAAAATAAAAAACTTTGGGATATTATAGGAAGTTTTGAAACTTTGTGCAGACACCATTGCTGCAGGTGAGAAGGTTACATGACAACAGCAGGGATGTGCTCAGCACCGTTGCACATCCAGCAGCGAGTAGCCAACGCAGTCAACTGTGCAAGGCACGACAGAACTCTGCAGTGTGATGAAGCTATTTGTGATATTTTCTGCTGTCACAGAGGAAAGTGGACTGCTTTATAAAGACGGCACAGGGAAGCATTAGACATTTTTTATTGTTTAAACACATACCATAGCAGCCAAAACCCATGTTACCCTGTTAAATGATACTTTTCATTTTCACCTCCAGTCATCTAAGATTTTAACCCATTTATGTGGGTTAGTCATTCTGAAATAGTTGAGCAAGAGCCATGTAATGTGAAGACCAGTGCTTCTTTCTCTACTTCAGCTGAGTTCTACTTATTTTATTTTTGTCTCCACAATATTTCTGAACTAGTATAATTAAAGCAATGGCAAACAAATGAAACAAAGCTTTATATAATGTAATTTCTTGTAGATATTTCAGTCAATCTATCAACCAAAAGCAACTGTACCTCTGATGTTGCACAACTGTTGACTGAAGAAGAACATTTCTGAGCCAGCGTCTTAAATCACAGCAGCTCCCATGCTTTTGTGCAAATACAACACAGCTTTTACTTTTTCTTTCAAGTGGCAGAGCTGTAGATATCGAGGTTCATTGTTGTCTATAAAGAAGAGAAAATCTCCAGCCAAGCAAAAAAAAAAAAAAAAAAAAGTTAGAGACAGAAATAGGAAGCCCAGAGTGAAGCCCCATTTTTCATTTTAATCAGTCAGCTTGTTGATTCAGATGGCTTTGGGCACTGTACAAACAGAACCAAATGGCAGCTGCTGGCACTGACAGAGACATTGAGACTCTGGGCAGAGAAATGAGAAAAGAAACAGAGAGGGAGTTAGGGAAATCAAGGTTTCATTAAGCTGGCCAAACACAGAAAACTCAGTGTATAACCATTCAATAACAGCCGTAAACTGTGACCTCTGCAGCATCACATGGAAGGGTTCAGAGTGAAACTCTGAATGAGCTGCATCAATTAAAGAAGCAAAATTGTGTTCATGAAGTATTCAGACAGGAACATTTCTTCACATTGTCTATTTAAATAGGTCTAAATGGTCGCTAAAAGGGACATTTCATTCATTTTCATTTCATTTATTTATAAAGCCCCTTCTGCGACCAATGCAGACGCCCAAGGTGCTGAACCCAACATAATAAAACATAAAACCATCAGAATAAAATATAACAATTGTAAAACCAACATAAAATCAATTAAAAGAGGAGAGTAAAAGCAAAACATAAAATCCTGAAAAAGATTAAGAGGCCGGGGCATCGAGACCGGGTAAAATTTGCTAATCCTGGAATGCCTCGACAAAAAAATGGGTCTTAAGGTGAGTCTTAAAAACCCCCAATGAGGGTGACTGATGCACCACCAAAGGCAACTGGTTCCAAAGTGCAGGTGCCAACACCGAGAAAGACCTCTCGGTCTAACAATCTCTAATATTCATACCAGAATCACTATATTTCCTCCAGTTCTCCCATAGCTCCAAATATAAAAGCCTCCAGCCTTTTACTGGTGCAGGTGCTAGGCTGGGCACTGATGAATTTCATTGTTTAAATAGCACAGGACGATGTCTGAGTCAATCATCATGCTGGGATCTACAGAACGCCTGCGCAGGCCTGTCATGGTCTGTGTCTGCGTCTTTCCCCATGTGTCTCCTGATGTCCTCCATCCCTCTCTAGATTCCCCTTTTGATTCTTATAGCGCCCTCTTGTGTCCTTTGTCTGCGTCTTGTGTAAGTGTCTTCTGTTTGTAGCCCTTCAAGTCATCCCCAGCCCCTCCAGTTGTAGCTCCAGCCTTTTTGTCCCCAGCTCCCTCCTGGTTTTCTTCATGTTCTCTTGGTCTCCCCACCATATTTCTATAGGTCTATCATTTCAGTTTTGTGTATGTCCTTCTCAGCTAGGTGTGTGTGTGTGTGTGTGTGTGTGTGTGTGTGTGTGTGTGTGTGTGTGTGTGTGTGTCCTTCCCCAGTCAGGTCCGGTGTCCTCCCCTGCTCCTTCCTGCTCCTGCTCCCTGATTAGTTATTGCCTTCACCTGGTTCTCTCCCCACACACCTGCAGCTCATCTGCCTCCCATTATGCCCCAGTCTATAAAGCCCTGTCTGTTTCTCATCGTCTTGTCGGTCCATTGTTGTTTGTCAGTGTGGTTTTGGTGCTTTGTGGGAGCTTCCTGTCCCGTCCCCAGTTTGTGCTCTAGGTGAGCTCTGTTCTCATGTTCTGGATCTGTGGATTTTGGCTCCCTGTCTTTTTGGACTTATTTTTGTTCATCCTACAATAAAGGACTTTTTCTTTATATCAACTCCTGCCTCGTGCCATCCTGGGTAACTGCATTTTGGGTCCAAACCATCCTGTCAATGTGACAAGGCCATGCTACTTGGCTCTCTGACTACACATTAACAGGTAGGGAAAAAGCTGCTTTTGCACCTGAGTTTAGTCGGAAAACTGACCGTCGCCGGCCCCCCAGACTTCCCAGGTCCCGCCTCCTGGTTCCCCGTCGCCGGCCCCCAAGACTTCCCTGGTCCCCCCCCCCCCCACACACACACACAAACACAAACACATTCAATATATTTAGATTTAGAGCAAATTGATATGACAAATTAAGGAAAATTTTCTGTCAGGTAATTAAATTTATTTGTATGACCTAATAAAAGACGCATGCTCACAAATAAATATGTCTTTAAAAACACTATTATAAAACTATACTAGAACAATATTTAAAACCTTTCAGTCACTGAGCTGCCACTTCATCAGTTTCATAATAAAACCTAAATTAAGTTTTTTTTTTAGAGATTAATACACAAGTGATTGGGGTTACGCTCAATTAATTCATGATAAACAACGGAAAGGCAGTAATGGAAAATGTTATTGACATAGTAGAGAACTAAAGCATGGGATTCAAGAAACTACTTAAAAGTAGCAAATTAATTTTTTTTCTGTGAACACCAAGAGATCATACACATCTTTCACATTTTTCATCTAGTCATAAATTTATCAGATTTAATCAGTGAGAAGTAATCAACTGATATAACAAGATTCTACCGCTAATATTAATATCTGCTCTAGTGAATTAATATAAATGTGCAAATCAAAATCATTTGTTAATCTAAAGATCCAAACTACCCAAGTACAAGCTGAAACCTCAGATTTGGTTCAGATGAGCTGAATCTTTGCTGTATCATCCTTAAAATGAATACAATGAAAAGAGATTATTAAAAATAACTTAACCTGAACCTGGATTATGAGGGATTTCTGTCTCATTTTTTCCTGTTGTAGCACACAATAAAGCAGTCAAACACCATGTTTTCTAAGGCCTCTTCATCTTTTTCCCCATGCCCTGAAGCTTTATAATTCTGTTCACTGAGTCAAATCATGTCCTTCAGTCAGCAGCCTCTCATTGCTGACAATTACAGTTTATAAAATGTGAGAAAACTTCAGATTTATCAGTTTGTATTTGTTGTATTTGTGATAAAAGACCCCTGGGCAGAGACAACAAGATATGTGCTGTTTATGTACACAAACTGCTGCACCTCGAGCCATGACTCCGTTAAACTGATCAAGTTTGCGGACGACACCACCCTCGTTGGGCTCATCTCTGACGGTGATGAGTCCGCCTACAGGAGGGAGGTGGAACGGCTGGCGTACTGGTGCAGCAGCAACAACCTGGAGCTCAGTGCTCAGAAGACAGTGGAGATGATTGTGGACTTCAGGAAAGTCACAGCCCCATCTCTCCCCCTCGTCCTGACGGACACCCCCGTCACCACTGTGGACTCCTTCCGCTTCCTCGGAACCACCATCACACATGACCTTAGGTGGGAGCCATCCATCAGCTCCCTGATCAAAAAGGCCCAGCAGAGGATGTACTTCCTGCGGCAGTTGAAAAAGGCCAAGCTGCCGACCCAGATGATGGTGCAGTTTTACACGGCCATCATTGAGTCCATCCTCACCTCCTCCATCGCTGTGTGGTACGCTGGAGCCACAGTGAGGGACAAACATAGACTGCAGCGCATTGTGCGCTCCGCTGAGAAGGTGATTGGCTGCAGCCTTCCATCTCTCCAGGACCTGTACGTCTCCAGAACTCGGAGGCGTGCAGGTCGGATAGCAGCTGACCCTTCTCACCCGGGACACAGACTTTTCGAGCCGCTTCCCTCAGGCAGGAGGTTACGGTCCATCCAGACCAGAACCTCCCGCCATAAGAAAAGCTTCTTTCCATCTGCCGTTAGACTTGTGAATAGATTATAATCACACAACCATGCTCGTCTTCTGTACTCGACACTACGTCACGTTATCGGCCATGTTACCACTATCTGCTTTTTTATAGCTGAATGTTTTATGCTAGTTTTATTATATTTTATTCTACTTATTCTATTTCTGAAATTTATTATTCATGTTATATGTAGCACATTAGTACCGAAACAAGTTCCTAGTTTGTGAACTGCTTGTTCATTGACAATGGCAATAAACCTTTTCTGATTCTGATTCTGATTATCACACATTTTACCAGAACTGAAGCCAAGGGTCTTTTCCATCAACATCATGTGACTTCAGTGGCAGGAAGCTTGACAAACTACTTATCAAGAACTGGTATTTAAACAGGTTTCTGAGAAACCACAGCTTTCCTGTCAGGAAACTGGGCAGAATACTCAACAGCAATATTTTTCAGATGAACCCTTAGAGGATGAGCAGGGCTAACAGGTGACCGGTGACATCCCAAGGCAAACTGGGAACAAACTCATTAGCAATTCTGGATTATTTTCAGCACCTGGCACCTGCCACTTAAGGTGAAACAATCAAACTGGTGAGGAATGGGAAAAAGACTGGGTACCACAGGTGCATATTCACAGGTGTTTATTCAGCAGCAACACACACACACACACACACACACACACACACACACACACACACACACGCCAGTATGAAAACTGTTATTACTTCTGATGATCACGGAAGTAGAACCAAACAAATGACTTCAAAGACAAAGTTTTATGATGATTTGATATCCACACGTTTTACTAGCTTTGGAAAACAACAAACAAGTATGACTAAACCATTTGCAGCTCCTGTAGGCACAAAGAGACTATCACAAGTCTAATCTCACACATTTGCAGGGTGAGAAGGGATGCAGCTCATGATAAACAATCTTAGACTTTGAACTCTTTAATAAGCAGCACAGAACAGACTCTGGGATCGGACAGCCGCCTATGTAATAGGGTGTTGCACGCAGACAGGCAAATAGTTGGGACAGCTCTATAAACTGAGCTGATCAAATGAATTTGAGGGGGAAAAATGAAAAATAAGTTTTGCAGCTGATATGATAGGACCATTTCACTGTTACATATTCTGCCAGGCCCAATTTCCTCCACCCGTGTTATAATAAACCGTTGTTAGCTCTTATTTCAGAGACATCTTCAAAACCTATTTAAAAGTACCTATTACTATTCTTTTTTTTTTCATTTTTTTATTAAAGTTGATTTTCATTTATTCACAATTAAATACAAAACACAAAACAGGTTTACGACAACAAAAAATAAAAAAGGAACAGAAAGAAGCAAAACTTATGTTATCTGTTCCCCTTAACCAAAATAAATACAAATGACAACAAAGTTATTATAGTTAAAAAAACAAACTGTCTGACCTGTTTTACTGATTGAGCTTTGGCAAAAAATGGAGAGAAAACAAACATGTACACAAAAAATTATTATATATTTTTTCTTCTAATATTAATGAAAGGAGAAAACAAATAATGCAAAATAAAACACACAAAAAATATTAGCTAAAAGAAACAAAGTAGAACATACAGTGTGTGTTTTCCCTTTTATTCTCTCTACTTCATAAATACATCTATCTCATAGTATCGTAGTATATTGAAACTGTTCTGTATAGCATATGGAACTGTTTTGGGGCTCACAATGGCTCAGGTGGCCTGTTAACAGGCCATACCTGTGTGTGTGTGTGTGTGTGTGTGTGTGTGTGTGTGTGTGTGTGTGTGTGTGTGTGTGTGTGTGTGTGTGTGTGTGTGTGTGTGTGTGTGTGTGTGTGTGTGTGTGTGTGTGTGTGTGTGTGAGTGTGTGTGCGTGCAGGCAGGCAGAAAGTGTCTAACCATGCAGCCATAGTCTATTGGACTGGGTTGCAAACCATGGCTCCATCTGTCATTCACTCAAATTGTAGAATTAAAGTTACTGAACATTTTGTGCACAAATAAAAACAAACAACGTGTGCCAATAGGGAAATAGCTGGTGAGCCGGGTTGACGCATGTTGGCGCATGTGCCGTGAGAGGTTCTGGTACTTTTTGGGTCGCAGTCGCTCACAGTGCCGCTTCGACAGTGTGATGCCCTCACGAGGGACGAGCAAAATATCAAACATGCCAGAAATCCGTGCGAGCTCACGATTGTTGATTGGTAACTGGTCACGAGGTGTTTATCGTAACCCCCGTAAACTACACAAAGCTCAACGTAAAACTCGCCCCAGTTTTCAAAAAAGTGAAAAAGTCGCACAGTGTCCACACGGCTTAAATCTTTTATTTGCCAGAAGAGACAGAAGGAGAAACTGATACACACACAGGACAGAAAACAGAGCACACAGAGAAAAGGGGGAGAGACATGGAAGGGACTGGGGAGACATCAGACACAGAGCATGAGAGTAAATCAGGGTTTATAAGACTTTATGCGGTTTCTAGATTGCTGGTTTAATATTTTAGGGCTCTAAGTTTTAGGACATGCTCAACTTAACGACAGCAATACTATCCATGTAGAACCGCCGGACCCACCTGCCTTCTCAGACTTTGCTCCAGTTCAGCTTGCTGACTTGATGAAACTGACTAGCTCCATGAAGCCAGCTGGCTCTTCGGTGGACTGCCTCCCAGCTAAATTGGTGCATGACTCGGTGTCTGCGCTGAGCCCGGCACTCATGAACATTTTTAACATTAGCCTCAGCACTGGAGTGTTCCCTAAGGTTTTTAAAGATGTGGTTGTTCAGCCGATATTGAAAAAACCTGGTTTGGATCCCTCCACTTATGAGAACTTCCGCCCTATATCGAAAGTCCCGTTTCTCTTGAAGGTCCTTGAGAAAATTGTGCATGGTCAGATCTCTGCCCATATGAACAACAACTCGTTGTTGGATGTGTTTCAGTCAGCCTTTAGACCAAACCATAGCACTGGGTCTGCTTTGGTTAGGGTGCTAAATGATATTCTGGTGGCATCTGACTCTGGGTCTAGGGTACTGCTGCTCCAGCTGGACCTTTCAGCGGCTTTTGATACGGTCGATCACCATATTTTACTGGATCGGCTTGGGTCTTGGGCTGGGGTGACGGGGGTGGAGCATAAATGGTTCCGCTCCTACCTATCAAACCGTACCATCTCTGTACAGATTGGTGACTGTGCATCCTCCAGTCTTCCACTGCCTTGGGGGGTGCCACAAGGTTCCGTTCTTGGGCCATTGCTGTTTTCAATCTACCTTCTGCCTCTGGGCAATATCCTGAATCAGCATGGCCTGAGCTATCACATCTACTCAGATGACTGTCAGCTATACGTGGAAATGGACGAGAAGAATGCGGGCTCAAAATTGGCTGCATGTATGGATGATGTGAAGGGCTGGCTGGCATCCAACTTCTTAAAACTGAATGAAAAGAAGTCTGAGTTTATTGTTTTTGACCCCCGCAACCACCATGGCTCTCACCCTATTTGTGACCTTTTAACCCTTAACCCCAAACAGTGTGTGACAAGTCTCGGGGTCAAGCTGGATGCTGGACTCACAATGGCCCCACAGATAAACTCCGTAGTGAGGTCTTGTTTTTATCAGCTTCGCCGCCTTACTCACCTCAGACGAATCCTGAAACGGAGGCATTTGGAGTCAGTCATTTATGCCTTCATTACCTCTCGCCTGGACTATGCAAACGCCCTCCTCGTTGGTGTTCCGGACTCTGCCCTGAATCGGCTGCAGGTCGTCCAGAACGCTGCTGCCAGGTTCTTGACGGGTACACACCGACGTAGCCACATTACCCCTGTCCTGGAACATCTTCACTGGCTCCCTGTCATTTTCAGAGTGCAGTTTAAGTAGCTGACTTTTGTTTTTAAAGCACTCAATGACCTGGCACCTCCCTACCTCTCTGCCCTTCTCAATCCATATGTGCCCACTCGCATGTTGAGGTCGGCTGACCTTTTGCTGCTGTACACGCCGCAGATGAGACTCAAATCGCGGGGGGATCGAGCATTTGTGCATGCTGCCCCAAAGCTATGGAACTCATTGCCCATTGGAGTTCGGCAGGCTCCATCTCTGGCGTTTTTTAAATCTCGTTTAAAGACTCACTTTTACACTTTGGCTTTTAGACAGTGACTCGTTTTAGTGTATCATTGTTTTACTGTTTTCTTAGTATTCATCATGTTTTATCTGCCTTTGATTGAGATTTTTATCCTTTGTTTTAGCTCCTTGTAATGGTTGTGTTTTGTTTTAGCCTGTGCAGCACTTTGGGCAGCTCCCATGCTGCATTTTAAACGTGCTATATAAATGAACTATGCTATACTGTGCTGTGCTATGCTATGCTAATAATCACACTATACTGAAGGTTTAGATGAGACCTCAGGAAATGATGAAGACCTGGGGTCTGCTATTCTTCCTGAGCTTTGATAGTGATGGGGATTTTTTATGATCTCAGGAACATTGTATTGAATGGGTTGAAGGTAATGTTTGAATGACTAAATCCAGCTATACTGCAACCCAATCTGTTATAATAAGATCTTGTTCAAAGCAAAAAGATGCTTTCTCCTGGCTCTGCAGAGTGTTTCACATTTAGTTTAGCAAGATCTTCATTTCTTCTGTCGCTGCCTGACAATCTGTCAGTAAGTGTTTGTTTGTGAATACTTGTTTTTAATTCATTTATTTTTTAATTGTAGCTATGTTTCAGTTGAGTTTTTTTAGCCCTTTTCCATTTGGTGCCAAAAGTTCTGCCTTTTGTGTACGTTGGTTTACAGAATTAATGAATAAAGAAAAGCCATGTGAACATATACTGAGAACCAAAGCAACTTGATCTAAAACTGGTGGGATAATTAGAAATGGGACTGTCACGTTGCGTCCAAGATGGTGGTGCACCTTTGTGTGGTGGAGCTGCACCGGGAGGCACAAACAACAAATCAGGTAAAAACAGCTTTAATGAATAATGGCAGGTAGGATGAGAGAAACAGGAGAAACGTAACAAAGAGTAGACACTACAAATATCTGACAAAGGACAAGTGCAAAACGGGGTATAAAGACACAAGGGCAATCAGGGCTTGGGCAGGTTCACAAGGGGCAGGTGAGTCCAGTAAACAACTAATGTGGGGAGAATGAGACCAAGAGTCAGACGGATCTGCAGGTTAAGCAAAAATCAACTTCATTAAAAGAAAGAACAAAAATGTCACTGAAACAAAAGCAGTAAACTAAACTCGAAGCTAATTTGAAGCTCATGACAATACAAGCTGTTGAGAACATCCACTGTCAGTTATCCCGTGTCAAATTTAGCTTTAGTTCTTCTACTGTGTCTCAATCTCTTTTAAGAGCAATGAAGACTCCAGTTTAATATGTCCTCCTCAGGCAACAGCTGCACTCAGTAGACTCTGCGATGTCTAAAGAAACTTTTTACTGAGCTGACACTTTGATGGGAGGCGAGCTGATAGAGGATGGGAAAGGCTAGAGGCTGAGAAACAGACCGACAGCTGATGGACACATCGTAACCTCGCAGGAACTCGCTGCATTTGTCTACTTCAGCTAGTTGTACAAGCCACTGCTTTTTCATCCGAGAATCAAATAGTGTAGATCATAGCTGCATCCCAGTGAGTCAGACACACACAAGGACGTGGAGCCTCTTCAAACTTGAGATAAACTTAAATCTGAGTCATAATTATTTTTTGCAGCAAAAAAAGGTTATAGGTTCAAAACCCATGCTATCTTTGTGCATGCAGCAAGCTTGTTCTTTCTCTGGTACCTCAGTGTCCTCCAGACCCGAAACATGTTGTGTTAATTCCCTGCAATGCTATAGCTTCACAAACTTAAGTCATTTTGGACAAAAGCATCTATAAACTAAATACATGTAAACTTAAAAATTGTTTCTTTGTCTTTACTGCTGAAAAGTGCACTTACGAAAAAGAAGTATACTTTAAGTATCTAATTTCAAGTATACTTAAGTGTACAGAAGTTTATTTGCATACTTGTTCTTAAAGTTTACTTAGAAGTATACTCCTTGGGACTAAATTGGACCACTAAAAGTATACTTGAAGTATACTACAAGTATACTTCAAAGTAATAATTTAAGTTTATTTGTAGTGTACTTCTGATATAATTGAGTATACTTTTCTCTTTGAAAGTATACTTAAAGTAACCTCACAAGTGTACTTTGAGTGTACTTCAGATATAATTGAATATACTTTTCTCCTTGAAAGTATACTTATAAGTTTACTTGTAGTGTACTTCTGATATAATTGAGTATACTTTTCTCCTTGAAAGTATACTTATAAGTTTACTTGTAGTGTACTTCTGATATAATTGAGTATACTTTTCTCCTTGGAAGTATACTTAAAAGTAACAATATAAGTTTACTTGTAGTGTACTCCTGATATAGTTGAGTATACTTTTCTCCTTGAAAGTATACTTATAAGTTTACTTGCAGTGTACTTCTGATATAATTGAGTATACTTTTCTCCTTGGAAGTATACTTAAAAGTAACAATATAAGTTTACTTGTAGTGTACTCCTGATATAGTTGAGTATACTTTTCTCATTGAAAGTATACTTAAAAGTAACAGTATAAGTTTACTTCTAATAAAATTGAGTAAACTTTTGCCCTTGAAAGTATACTTAAAAATAAACTTTAAGTAACATTATAAGTTTACTTGTAGTGTACTTCTGAAATAATTGAGTATACTTTTCTCTTTGAATGTATACTTAAAATTATACTTAAAGTAATAATAAGGGAGTTTTCCTCTCCACTGTCGCTGCATGCTTGCTTAGTATGAGGATTGCTGTATAGTCACTGACACTAGTCAGTGACTTGATGCAATTTGCTGGGTTCCTTATATAGGAAACATTATTTCTGATTGGCTTAATGAACTGTGAATTGGAATGTTTATTATGTGAAGTGCCTTGAGACGACTCTTGTCGTGATTTGGCGCTATATAAATAAACTTGAACTGAATTGAATTGAATAATATATGTTTACTTGTAGTGTACTTCTTATATAATTGAGTATACTTACAGTTTTGAAAGTACACTTTACAGTAAACTTGACGTAATATTCTTTTAGTACATTTAAGTATCTCTATTTTTTCTATAAACACATACTGCAAGTAACATTTAACATCTGCTATTTGCTTACTACCAATACATTTAATTTAATGAAGCCATAAGAGCTAAAATACAGGGGCTGTTAGAGGTTGTTGGTTATTTTTTTCAGTTCACTCGAGACTTGACCTGTGGTACAATACAAGTAGCATTCATATGTTGTTCACTAAATTGACAGAAATTCACCACAGCATCCTGAGCTAATGGAGCATGCTAATGCTAACAGCTAATTATAAAGGGACAGTCAGACTTTTCTTGCCATCTGGGCTGTAAAGTGTCTCGTCCTCTTTTCTGGCTGAGCTGCAGCACTAGAGAAATGCATTTAAACCACCTGTTGTAGCCTCAAAATTAGAGGATTGAACATCAAACAGTTAAACGTGAACTGACATAATGTATTACACCTGGATTTAACTTATCAGCATGCTTTACAACTGTAAATACACCTGTTCTACAGAGAAATGCTTAATATCTTGTTTTGGACCATGTTGATTTGTATATTTTGAATGCGGTGATTTATGGCTCTTTCATGGAGCCGTTCATTAGTCGGTCGTTTACCTCAAAGAGCCGTTCAAAAGACTGGCTCCTTTGAACGAAGTGTCCGTGAGGGCGCACGGGGTTGGTTAGCGTTCCTCCCGAGACATGTATATAAACACGTGTTTCCATGGTTCCTCCTACGTCCGTCACAGCGGTGGGTGGGGTTTGAGCAGGTGAGTTTGACTGACTTCCGGGGAGGTTTGTTAAGATGAACGACTCTCTACAGGGACTCGGCTTTCATCATTCACTTTGAAAACCCGTTAAAAAGACTTGATTCGTTCGTGAACGTCACATCACTAATGGGGTGCTGCAGCTGACAGGTCACTGCAAGTGCATATGTTCAAACAAAATTGTGAATACCGGTATGTAAAAAATGTGTTATGAACACTAGTGATGGTAGTTATGTTCACTATCAAAACCAGCTAAGTAACAATGTCCATCGCCTCAGCTTCAGTGGTGAATGTTGCTGTTTCTATGCATCGCTGGAGAAGACACCACACCACGTTTGATATTTGTAAACTCAGTGTTACATAGTGCTTTCTAAGGTTAGCACAATCTGGTGAGTGAGTGAACGAGTGAAAAATTCAAACACAGCCAGAGTCTGCTCTCTGGGAAATGATAGTTCCACCTCCTAAAACAATTGTAATTTTTTTTATTTTTTTACCATTGGAAACAACTATGTTAATGTTAATGTTTATTTAGTTGGCAGACGCTTTTATCCAAAGCGACGTACAATTGTTAACCTATAGAGCATGTTGTGATCTGTAGAGGAAACCAGAGTACCCAGAGGAAACCCACGCATACATGGGGAACGTGCGACTCCACGCATAAAGGCCGCAGCCGAGTTTCAAACCTGCAACCTTCTTGCTGCGAGGCAACAGTGCTAGCAACCACGCCACCATACAGCCCAACTAACCCCAACTAACAGCAGATAAACAAAAAGAATGGTTATTATAAAAATTTACAATGAGCAAACAAGATATGAAGCATATCAACTGATATTATTCCACTCCTACAAAAACTATAAAGTGTGCTTTTGTTTTGAAAATCACGACAATGTCTTGTGTACATGGAAGGGGAAGGATGTAAACGTGGTACTAAAACCAGCCACTAGGGGGGGAAATGTTTTCTTCTAGCTTCAATTTCAGTCAGATACGAAGATACAAAAAACGTTGATAAATCGGGTGGCTCTGCATGTAAAACACATTTTTGTGGTTTTAGAGAGTCGGCTGATTTAGTTCTTTTTTTTAAACAGACAAAAAAATCCATCCGTGCAATTCTCACACAAGGACAGGAGACCTGACACAAGAAACCCCACAACAATTTCAGAATACCTGCTTCTGAATGTCAACCTCTTTTTATTTATTTACTTTACCCAAAGCTAGTAACAGTGGACTGAAGACTGACCCGTTGAACCCCCCCCCCCCCCCCCCCCTTTACAAAACACTCCCTTGCCTTTGGAGAGCAGGACTGTTAACATGCTGGAATGAACATCAAATTCCTTTTAAGGAGCTAAAACCTTCCAACAGTCCCTAAAGCACAGCCTTTCTTTTAATCACTATCTTCCTGAGTAACCGTTTCACTGGGAATATACGCATGTGGCCCGTGCCTACCTAAGTACCGTGTTCAGCTCAGAACTCCAACCATTTCCCTGCAGTTTCTTCATGCTCAGAAGTGAAGGCCTCTGGCTAATGAGTTTTAAGGGGGGTGTGAAACATGTATCCAACAGAGAAGGGCAGGACTTAGTCTAGCATCTGCGCACTCTGCCTCCAGTTCCAAGCGGCACCGTATGTTTTTTAAGAAATTCACCAATTAAGAACTTCTCCCTGAAAAGACAGCAAAAGCCTGCACTTTCCTCCCATGCCTTATCTCCTTGTTGTTAGAGTGGCAGATTGGCACAATTAATACCAGGAGCAGGTTTGTGAGAGTGTTTAATTAAAGCGTGGAAATGTTGTGGTGGATGAGGATGGATTTGCATGAGCACACGCTTCTTCTTAGCCAATAACCCCGTTCTGATCTGACAGCGAGCCAAGAATTTAAAAAACTGCACTTCACAAACTCTGTGCTGCTATTTTTCCTCACAAATCTCAGAGGATGCAGTGTTTATTCTTAAAGGTTCATAAGTGACCCTGCTTTGCTGTGAGCACATGTTTAGTGTGCATGTCTGAAGGAAACGGTCACAAAAACAAACATTTTGTTTCAATCATTTTAAATTTCTAAACTTCTCACCTCATGATGCTTTGCTCCATCATTGTTTCTGTTTTTGCTCTGATATCAATACAGTGGTATTCATTTTCTGCCTAAAAGTCAAATAGTCCTAAACTCATATCCTCCAAAAGTACAAATAAGATTGTTAATTTTGTTTATTTAAGGCTGTTTTTGCTTTATTTGCCAAACTTTAAAGTTGTTGCATCCTCCTTGAGAACAGTGAATTACCATTCACCTGTTTCTCATTTCAGCTGTTAGATGCAGCATTGGTCACAAAGACAGGCATACTTTTCCATTTGGATTCAAGTTGGAATATTTTAGAATATGTGTGTCAATATGTGAATATATTGATTACCAGAAATGAAAGAGAAAAATCCCAACAGTAGCTTAACTCTGCAGGTTTGGACAGGTAATAATTTATCGATAGAACACATTTATTGATACATATTTTATGAGAGCAGTCCTATTGTAAAGTGGTAGCAAACGATAAGCATTTCCACAAAATGAAAGAGTTCTTTAAGCTAAACGTTTATCAATATTAAACTGTAAAAGGAGTCATTTTTAATCAAAAGTAGCGTGTTTTTAACAGTTTTAACAAAAACAAAAAGTACCTTCACACTAAAATGTGTTTTTTTTTTATTTGAGCAATTTCTTCTTTGATAGACATAGACTTTGTAAAATTAACATTTAGTTATAACTTTATAGTTTGATGAAAACATCCAACATAAAACACTTTATTCAGAGTACGCCAACCTTTGAATTTCTTTCAATTTTTCTACAATTAGACTCTAAAAGTCTAATTGACAGTGAGACCTGGAGAGGTGTGTTTGGGAGGAACCCCTGATCTGAATTTGAGTGGTGTTTTGTTTTTGGACTTCTGTGCCAATCATGGATTGTCCATAATGAACACCATGTTCAGACATAAAGGTGTCCATGTGTGCTCTTGGCACCAGGATACCTTATGCCGCAGCTCGATGATCGACTTTGTTGTTGTTTCATCTGACCTGCGGCCGCATGTCTTGGACACTCGGGTGAGGAGAGGGGCGGAGCTGTCAACTGACCACTACCTGGTGGTGAGTTGGCTCAGATGGTGGGAGAGGATGCTGGTCAGACCAGGCAGACCCAAACGTATCGCGAGGGTCTGCTGGGAATGTGTGGCAGAGTCTCCTGTCAGAAGAAACTTCAATTTCCACCTCCGACAGAACTTCCAAAATGTTCCGGGGGAGGCAGGGGACATTGAGTCTAACTGGACCCTGTTCCGTACCTCCATTGTTGAGGCGTCCGACCGGAGCTGTGGTCACGGGATCGTCGGTGCCTGTCGTGGTGGCAACCCCCGAACCCGCTGGTGGACACCAGCAGTTAGGGATGCTGTCAAGCTGAAGAAAGAGTCCTATCAGGACTTTTTGGCCTGTGGGACTCCAGAGGCAGCTGACGGGTACTGGCAGTCCAAGCGGAACATGGCTTGGGTGGTTGCCAAGGCAAAAACTCGGGCGTGGGAGGAGTTCGGTGAGACCATGGAGCAAGACTTCCGTACGGCTTCGAGGAGATTCTGGTCCACTATCCGGTGCCTCAGGGAGGGAAAGCAGTGTGCTATAGGGCCTGCACGACTTTATTTTTTTTAAAGTCGACAGTCAAGTAATGAAAGTCGAGTCGACTTCGACTAGTCGTTGATGACGTCATACGCTGGAAGCGGCGGGGGGGGGGGGGGGGGGGTCGGTAGGTTCGCTGGAGTTTTTGACAATTAAAATTGCGCCCACATTTTCTAAGTTAACACATCTCTTTTAACAATGGTAGTTTCTGCTTCAGCCCTCTCCCCCCTCCCCCTGCGCAGCGGCCGCAAACTCACTGATGCGCCTGCAGCCTCTCAGAGTTCCTGCTGCTCTAAACATTAAAATAATTATTTCATTTTCTGTTCCTCACTTCTGATTACCTTCAATGGTGTCTGTTTGTTGCAACCACCAGGTACAAAAACTAACTTGTTTTTATTTGACTATTTTTCTGTCCTGCCTGCTTATTATCTTCCTGCATCTCCTCTCAATCCTAAGGAAAATCTGCTACCTGGGTTCATATATATTCACCTCATGAGTTACCTTTGAACTGCAGTTCTAAAAGATCTACCGACCGCAAAAACAACGGAGTGCTCGCTGCTCGCTGGCTGACTACAACGTCAACGGGACCGTTTTTGCTGCGGAGTTCATGCCGGAGCGAAGCAGAGTGGAGATACTGGAATATTGGGGTTGCGTCACCGGAGGACAACAGGTGATGCGCCTCGCTCCGCAGCAGCGAAACGCATCAGGCACAAATAACAGACAGAAAACATGAAAGGAAATGAGCCGACATGAACGATTGCGTGTTTAATTTGTTTTTGAGGTGGTGACACCTGATTTGGCGGTGCTCAGTATGGCAAGCCAAAACATAGCTCAGGACGCAATGTCTGGAGCGCACGTCAACAATCAGAGCTTTGCATGCGCAAACTGGTTAAGATTAGGATGGGGGTGAGGGGAAGGTTAAATTGCAAGAGGGAAAAGGTCACAGTTTGGTTAAATGTCCGTTTTACCACCGGTGTCAGTACCGCACAGCGCGTCGCCCCCGCCTCGATCCAGACGTGCAGGGACTCATCACCTGCTGTCTTTTTCGAGGACTGCATCTTGTCAGTCATTATCACGTGACAGCGACTAGTCGATGACAGGCATAAAACGTCACTACAGAGCCTTGAAGTCGACTAGTCGACTAGTCGACTAGTTCGTACAACCCCTAGTGTGCTACCAACACTATCTATAGTGGGGACGGTCTGCTGTTGACCTCTACTCAGGACGTTGTGGATCGGTGGGCAGAATACTTCGAAGACTTCCTCAATCCCACAGACATGTCTTCCAGTGAGGAAGCAGAGTCTGGGAACTTTGGGTTGGCCTCTCAAATCTCTGGTGCTGAGGTCTTTGAGGTGGTTAAAAAGCTCCTCTGTGGTAAGGCTCTGGGGGTGGATGAGATCCACCCGGAGTTCCTTAAGGCTCTGGATGTTATGGGGCTGTGTTGGCTGACGTGGCTCTGCAATATCTCATGGACATCGGGGGCAGTCCCACTGGACTGGCAAACCAGGGTGATGGTCCCCTTATTTAAAAAGGGGGACCGCAGGGTGTGTTCCAACTACAGGAGGATCACACTCCTGAGCCTTCCTGCTAAGGTCTCTTCAGGGGTTCTTGAGAGGAGGATCAGTCGGATTGTTGAACCTCAGATTCAGCATAAGTAATTTGGTTTTCATCCTGGCCGTGGAACACTGGACCAACTCTATACCCTTGGGGGATCCTCGAGGATGCGTGGGAATTTCCCCAACCACTCTACATGTGTTTTGTGGATTTGGAGAAGGCGTTTGACCGCGTCCCTCGAGGGGCCCTGTGGGGGGTACTCCGGGAGTATGGGGTACCAGGCTCTCTTATATGGGCTGCTAGGTCCCTGTATGACCAGTGTCAGATCTTGGTCCGCATTGCCGGCAGTAAGCCGGGCTCATTCCCAGTGGGAGTTGGACTCCGCCAAGGCGGCCCATTGTCACCGATTCTGTTCATAACCTTTATGGACATGATTTCTAGGCGCAGCCAAGGTGTGGAGGACATCTGTTTTGGTGGCCTGAGGATCAGGTCTCTGCTTTTTGCAGATGATGTGGTCCTGTTGGCTTCATCAGAACGTGATCTTCAGCTTTCGCTGGAGCGGTTCACAGCCAAGTGTGGAGCAGCTGGGATGAGAATCAGCTCCACTAAATCTGAGACCATGGTCTTGATTTGGAAAAGGGTAGAATGCCTTCTCCGTGTCAGGGATGAGGTCCTGCCCCAAGTGGGTCTTGTTCATGACTGAGGGAAAACTGGAGCGTGAGATCGATAGGCGGATTGATGCTGCATCTGCAGTGACGCAGGCGTTGTACCGGTCTGTCATAGTGAAGAGAGAGCTGAGTCAGAAGGTGAAGCTCTCGATTTACCAATCAATCTACGTTCCTGCCCTCACCTATGGTCATGAGCTTTGGGTAGTGACCGAAAGAACGAGATTGCAGATACAAGCGGCCGAAATGAGTTTTCTCCGAAGAGTGGCTGGGCTCTCCCTTAGAGATAGGGTGAGAAGTTCGGTCATGCTGGAGGGGCTCAGAGCAGACCCGCTGCTCCTCCACATCGAGAGGATCCAGTTGAGGTGGTTTGGGCATCTAGTCAGGATGCCTCCTGGACGTCTCCCTGGTGAGGTTTTCCGGGCACGTCCAACCGAGAGGAGACCTAAAGGTAGACCCAGGACACGGTGGAGGGACTATGTCTCTCACCTGGCCAGGGAACCCCTTGGGATTTCCCTGGAGGAGCTGGCCCAAGTGGCTGGGGAGAGGGAAGTCTGGGCCTTTTGACTTAGGCTGCTGCCCCCGCGACCCGACTCCGGATAAGCGGATGAAAATGGGTGGATGGATGGATAGACTCTAAAATAGCATATTTAGAATTTTTTGGCAGAGATGTCGGTCTACCGATAATATCGGTTGATATCGGCCTCAAAATGTAATATCGGAAAAAATCGGTATTGGATTTTACTCCTCTAGTGACCCAACTTTTACATGCATGCACTTATTACACATCAAACTCTTCGACTTCATCTCTTCTCTCTCAAAATGTCAAACTATGACAGACCTGAGGTTTAGTTTTTGAGACATTTCAGTTTTATTTGGCACAACTTGTTTCCTACTCTCCACGACTGATGTCATTGCTGTTGTTGTTATTGTTGTTGTTGTTAGCCTCAAGGGCAATATGCCGATTATCACTTGTAAGTCGTTTTGGACAAAAGCTTCTGCTTAATACATAAACATAAACATTGTGAATAATTGGTGATTTGCCCTATGTAGAAAAGATCTACTGTCCTAGAGTTTGTAGCCTGCTAGCAGCTAGCTAACAATTAAAACAAACACAAGAATCTTCACCCAAGGCTTGCCTTTTCTAACTGAAGATCTTTATAAATCTTTTATCACTGTAGCTACAATATGCAGAAACAAAGAAATGCCTTACTCAGTACCACACGTCTTAGTGTCATGCTTGGCATGTGTACGTTCACGCCACTCACACTTTATCAACTATCTTCAACACAAGTTCAAACATTCCTTAAACAAAGCGATACTCACAAAGACAAATGTTCTCCAAGGCTAAACCATATAAATCAAAATCAGCGTGTTCATGGTTGTTTATTCTCTCGTTTTTGCTTCCATGTAAACACACCGGGAACTGAGAAAACGGAAACTACGCCAGTGTAGGTCTGAGTTGAGAGTGCTCACTCTGTTACGTTTGACATTAATAACAAAGATTGTTTGTAAAAGCAATATCTCACCTTGTTCCGTTTACCCATGGGCTGCATGGTGGCGCAGTGGTTAGCACTGTTGCCTCGCAACACGAAGGTCGCAGGTTCGAAACTCGGCTGTGGCCTTTCTGCGTGGAGTTGCGTGATCTCCCCATGCATGCGTGGGTTTCCCCCGGGTACTCCGGTTTCCCCCACAGATCACAACATGCCCTATAGGTTAAAAAAAAATTGTAAGTGTGACGGCTTCTTCTTGTCCGTCCAGGGTTATTGGAGTTGCCTCAAATCACCGCACACATACAATCAGGCCACAGACACAGGACTGTCCTTCAGAGCTTTTTACTGGCAGGATCTGATGTAAAAACAAGCACACAATAATACATCAGTGTGTGTGCGCTGCAACTGCATACAACGGTCTCCACCAGCTTTCATTACTGCTTTCTCTTTTTTTCCATCATGTGATCGTATAGTGACATTTAATAACAACAGCAATATATTAATTTAACAACTTGCATTTCAGAGCAATCCATACTTTCTTTTTGATAAATCATATAAAATAGTTAATAGTACCAACAATGACAGTGCAGCCGTCGACAGTTGAAACAGTTAACTGCCATCAGTAGGTATAACAGTCAACTGCCACCGGCAGTTGAAACAATAAAACATTTACAAATCATGTTTTAACCAAACACATCTGAACGTACCTGATGTAAAAACAAGCACACAATAATTCATCAGTGTGTGTGCGCTGCAACTGCATACAACGGTCTGTTCAAGGCAAAAAGAAAAAACCCAAACATTACTAAAAGGACTGAAAAGCTAGCTTCCATTAGTGTGAATCTCGGCTATAAAGTTATTAATTTAATGCAAACACAGCTAACCTTTTTCAAAATATGCTCTAACAACACTTAAATATCTGTAACAAGTCCTATTGATATATTAATTAAAGGTTAAAATGACTTTAAGTGCAGAGCGGCTTCACAGTACACCTACCTCCACCAGCTTTCATTACTGCTTTGGTGGGAGGGGCCGTGAATGCGCCTGAAGGACCCGTTGCATGCAGTTGCGCCTAACCACCAGTAGGCGGCTCTAAAAACACAAACAATCACTGCACATCACTTTTGGTGAAATTCACATTTTCATCTCTGTTACATAAGTCGCTTTGGGTAAAAGCGTCTGCTAAGCACATAAACATAAACCAAAACCTAAAACATTTAAACATTTTAACATGAACTTACTTGTGCTATTTATTAACTTATTAGGGCTGCAACAACGAATCGATAAATTCGATGAAAATCGATTACTAAAAGCGTTGGCAACGAATTGCGTCATCAATTCGTTGTGTCGCACAACTCTTCCAAAAGTCCCCCCCCCCCCCCCCCCTTCCCGCCCGCCATTGAGCACAGACCAGAGCAAGTCAGATCAGCGCGAGGGAGAGCCGCAGATCAGCACGAGGGAGAGCCGCAGATCAGCGCGAGGGAGAGCCGGCAGATCAGCGCGAGGGAGAGCCGCAGATCAGCGCAAGAGAGAGCCGGTACCGGCAGATCAGCGCGAGGGAGAGCCGGTATACCGGCAGATCAGCGCGAGGGAGAGCCGCAGATCAGCGCAAGAGAGAGCCGGTACCGGCAGATCAGCGCGCGAGAGAGAGCCGGTACCGGCAGATCAGCGCGCGAGAGAGAGCCGGTACCAGCAGATCAGCGCGAGGGAGAGTCTGCAGACTTGCGCTGCTGCGAACCGGTTCCGCATTGTTGCGCAGCGATCCAGGCAGCTGCTTCCAGCGCACGGTCCATTCTCAAAGTGGCGCAACCAAAAAACTATAATTAGCACACGATCGTTCTTGTCTGCACATGTTCTCTATTTTCTGTCTTATTTGTGCCTGAAGCGCGCTACTGCGGAGCTCATCACCTGTGCTGTGGTGATGTCACCTCACGTAGCATCGAAAACGCGCTCTGCGCTTTGCGGTCAGGAGATCTCTTTGATCTGCGCAAAAGTAACTGATGAGGTGAAAAGGTAAGAATCCAGGCAACAGATTTTCTGGAGAATTATGAGGAGATGCAGGAAGATGAGAGACAGACAGAACAGGAAAATAGTTAAACAAAAACAAGAAAACAAAGTAAAATGTAGGTAGATTTATCTCCACTACACGTTTTTACCAGTAAAAAACAATAAGTTATACACGTCATATTTATACATCTGATACAATTCAGATCACCTTCAAAACTCAGTCACACACCCAGGGCCGTTTCAAGACATTTTGGGGGCCAAGGCAAAATGCCCCCCCCCCCCCCCCCCCCCCCCCCCCCATAACTGGGCTCCCCAGAAGCCTCTGTGTAATTCATACCCTCTCCAGGAGTGTTAGTAAAATTCCCTCAGACATTACTGACATGTTCTAATATTATCAGATGAAAAACTAAATTATCAGACATGCTGTCTCATCTGCTGCTTTTCTAAACTTGCAAAAAGTAACAAAACCATTTGAAAGCCACTATTTATGGATTCTCTGAAAGTTTCCATGGAGTGTGTGACAACTTATTTTTTCATTGATCCTATCGTCTAATCTCACAGCTGAAACAAGCATCCTTAATAATCTGTGCACAGGAAGCTTACCGATGCTGTAGTAAAACAAAAGGTAGTTTCTTATTAATAAAACCTTGTTGCAGCACTAAAGCATAAAAATTAGATTTAGCATTAAATATGCAAAATATTTACATATGAATTGTTTTAGAGCCCTTTTATTGGCAGAATCTGATATTAATTTAGTTCTTACAAAAAATGGGTCCCAACGTGGTTTGTGTGGCGTTGCCATAGTGTGACGTCATAGGCACAGATCCCTGTCCTCTTGTTTGGAAATGGAAATATGGTCACCCTACATTAAACAAACTGTCCACCCGGGCTTTTGCACTGCACAGAGACGCTTCGCTGCCTATGACTTTGAACGTCAGTTGAGAGTCAGTCTCATGCAGACTGACCAATGAAGAGAGGGCCTCAAGTTAAGACCCTCTCCTCATTGGTCAGTCCACACGAGGTGGGTCAAAGGTTACTCTAGGCGGGTTACGTGTTGTCAGGCATTCAAGTATTGAGTATATTTACTGCATATTACAGTAAAATATTCTGTATGTGAGCATATTATGGTGATCCTTGGGTCGTGATGATGGAGCCCTTGAATATTGTTGCCCAGGGTACAACAAAGTGTTAATCTGGCCCTGGTTCCGCCGTCACATTCCCGCAGAAACTGGTTGATCACACCGGGGCCAGACTACTAGCATGTGGTTTTACAACCACAATGTCCTCGGAAGCAAAAACGCTTTTAAAAGGGAGGGAGGAGTCCTAACTGTTGCTGCAGGCGTGTTGTGTGAGAGTGCAGTTATATACTGGTTAATATATTTTTGGGTTCAGTTGCTTTCATGTGGCCTAATGTGAGTCTATTTGGGATCATTGGAATGATCAGCAGCATTTCTTGATGTGACTTTATGGCAGTTGCCCAGGGCATCATCGCAAGGAGGATGGCATTCATTTACTTTTGTTTTATTTGGTATTTTTTCAGTCATATTTGGAAATAGTGATCAATTTTGATTAATTCACAGCCTATGTTTAATTACACTTAAAATAAATGTCAACAGATGAGATCAAACAAAACAGATGAGAATTGCCCTTAAGCTGTTTAACTTGGACCAAGCATTTTAGGTCACAGATAGATGTAGCTTAGGGTCTCTGTCTATACACCTTATAAGACAATTTAGGTGATGGCATGTTGTTTTTCTGCTATTGAACTGTTTTCTAATAATGTTGTGTTAAATAAAGTGAAGGAAGGAGAGAAATAACGTTTCCCTAGCAGTTTTTAAAAATTTCCCCATGTAATCCGATTAATCGATTAATCGTGTCGAGACCCCGTCCGATTAATCGATTATCCAAATAATCGTTTGTTGCAGCCCTATAACTTATTAATCAAACTTTTTCCCATCATGAACTTAAAAATGATCTGTAGCCAAAAGGTGTCACAGAGCATTGGTCATCATTATCTCAGGGAGAATGTAATTCAGCTGCTGTTGGAGACAAATTAAACACAACTTTTTTTTCCCATTACGAACTCAAATTGAAGTGTTTGTCATTTTGCATAGATAATGTCAAAAGCTTAGGCATTCATGGGAGATCTTTGATGTTAGCAACCTAAGTGATTTATATTTTTTATAGGGGGGGGGGACCCCAAATACATCAGTATCTGTTTAAAACTCTATCACAAATTAAGAGTTAGACAATATCGAGTATCAGATTTTGGTAAAAAAGCCAATATTGAGCATCCCTAATTTCCAAAGAAATAGCAGATACATGAGTTTTCCTCTGATCTATGATAAGTCATTCAGGATTGACAGATTTGATGAATGCCACCGAAGGCCATGCGCACATGTCTTTACTGCCACAGAATCAGAAGCTGTAGGGGCTTGACTGGGTGTAGAGCAACCAATAATTAAAGAGAAGTCAACTGCAGAGAACAGACATTGTTGTAAATATAGCCAATGTGTAGGTGGTCCAAAGTGCTGGCAAATGAATAGCGAGCACAGACATGACCCAAGAAATCAGACAAAAGCACGAGGATACTGCAGCATGAAACATGACACAGCTCGCAGGCCTTCCCTGTCACTGAATGCATTGTGCGGACGCCCACGATAAGCACTCCTGTCGATGAGGTTTCTATGAAAAAGATGGAAAACAGGGAGCAAAACAACAGTCTGATGACAAACAAAAAAACTTTATTGATGGCATCCCCTTGTGGGCAGTAACATCACTCCGTCATCTAATTGGACGGGGATAACAATTGGGGGAAGGGTGTTGCGGCATTTGGCATACTGGTACATATATTCACCATCTTGCTGCCATAGACGCATCACACTCCACTGATTCATGAGGTGCTGCTACCCTCATCTGAAAGCAAAGCTCACGCTCGAGTACTTTCGCTCACATGTTCAACATAATGGGCAACTTGGAGAGGGGTCTATGTGACAGACACAGGCAGTGTTCGATCAGCCGACAGTTCAGGATTTCAGCCTCAAACCAACAAATTAATAAATATTAACATCATTAATAATAAAGTACTTCTGTTTTTTTAATTGTCCAAATGCAAAAAAAAACAAGTATTCTCTTGTCTCGTCATTCCTGATGTTTGTCAATACCCATGTTGAACAAGGAGTTTGTGTTTGCTGTTGATTATAAACAAAGGATAGGAACACAACTGAAATGTTGTTAAAGTGGACAAACAGTTATGTTGCCGTGGTCTCTAGTATGAATGAATGCCTTGTGAATTGTTTTCAGTGGAAGAGTTCTGGCGCTCCTGTTTTAGAAATTTTGCCAGAAGAGAGGGAGGAGGAGGAGGAGAAAAGCAGGTATTACTCAGAATTATTCTTGATATGAAATCTCGCCTGTTATTAGGCAACAGCAGCACTGCTTCACTTCTTTCTTGGGTAAAAAACGCTACATTGATATTTTATCTCTAGATAACACAAGACTGGACGTATTCCACCATGTTGTCGTGTTGCTAATGCTAACAGGTAGACTCTACAAACCGATACGTTCTTAACGGCTAAACGAACAGCCTCCCATGGTCGCAACCAAGGTGGGCGAGTCCATGAAAGCAAATACTGTGACGTAGAAGAGACTGACCCAAGTATTTGCCTGTCTATTTTTTATGTGGCTCATTCAAATGCAGGAAATCATAGGTGAAGAAAATGTTCATGTTGAGCGTGCGTGTGAAACTCAGTGACTGTATTTTTAAAAAATGCATTATACGCTTTTCAACAAACCTCTTCTTTGGAGAGACAACAGGTAGTTTTTACTGTTAATCTCTGGAAATATCCATAAAAATGTGGTTGAAAGTGAATTAAATGATACCCAGTTGTTGAAAATTTTTGGCGGCTTCTCAACATACAACCATAAAAATTGGGTTTAAAATGCATGGGAGTGGGTCTAAGTCTCTGGACGAAGCCATATTGATGCCATGTTTCCTTCTACAGGAGCCCGCGAGGGCAAAATACCTTTACTGAGTTCTTTCAAATGGTTACAAAACATTCACCATTCATAAACCTTTTAAAACAAACTAGTTCAGCTTTTAGTTCATCATTAAAGATTTTTTAAACTAAGTTCGCTGTTCTAAGAAAAAACTAGTTCATAGTTCTTTTTCTCACACACACACACACACACACACACACACACACACACACACACACACACACACACACCTGAGACAGGAAACAAGGATGTACCTCAAATTGCAATATTCAGAGTGCAAAACATTTAATTTTCTTTAAACTCTTTAAATTTTCTTTAAATTTTCTTTAAATTAAAACACCAAAGGAACTTCTCAAATTCTGTGAATTTTCTAACCTGTTTGCCGAAAGAAAATGAAAAAAATATCGAGCTTGTGTCATAACAACAAAATCAATCAGCCCCATATGATTTTGTAAAAACAAAACAAATAAATAATTAAACAAATAATTCTGTGACAAGGGTTTTCAGGTTTGGTTTTTTTCGAGGTTCATTCCAGGTAATTCCATAGTCGGAAATTTCAACTTCCAAGTAGAAACAACGAACTGGAACAACCCTTGAGGTCAGAGAATGTTTTTTAATTCAAATTTGAGGTTCAACAGAGCAGCTCCTTGTAATAATGTAATAACTATAGCGGTGGTGGAAACGTGTTTATTTTACAAGATAAACGTTTAAGGTGCATCTAAAATCAATGTTATGTACAGTTGTATATTTTCCGAAGTAAAAGAAACACCCCACGTCCTCCACACAGCGTAGGCAGAGAAGAGTCGACACAGTCTATAGTGGCAGGTTCTACTTTTAATAAACACAATGGTTAACAGGATGTTTTAGCTAGGCTTTAGCTCCGTGGAGATCTGAAAATTGAACGTCAAAAGAGCGCGTTCGTAAATTTGTTGGCGCATGCCAGAACGAACTTACTCACTTTAACGTTCATCAGGCAAAGTATGAACGAGTTCAGTTCACATTCATAAAAACAAACAAATGAGTTTACAAACGATCCTTCAAGGAATGCGTTTGGGCTCAACACTGCTTGTCATTTTGTTGGAGGTTGTGCTCCCATGGATTTTTGACCTTAATGGCCATCCGTTAGTAAGGTGTTACTCAAACACCAAAATAACGCTTGTGTGAAATATCATGAAATATGAAATATCACCTTAATGGATCTTTGAGTAAATTTAACCAGAAGATCGGATCTTTTTATTGCAGGGATTGAGCAACACGTCGTATCAACTCCAAGAAAGAGAGTCAGGTTTAAAAAGTTAGAAGATTTATTTAAACGAATTAAACAAGACTAACTTTAAACACTATGTGTATGATGAACTAAGGTAGATAGACTGAGAATGGTGTATGTGTGAATATGTTCAGAACCAGCAAATCCGGAGAAACGATTAGTTCTGATGGGAGTGAGATGGTGTTTCGCTCTAAGCTTGGTTTGAGATTATAACACACATTGAGACGCCATCTATCGGTCTACGTACCCCAACGGAAGTCCCCTTTTAGATCCGGAATGTCGGGGGTCCAGCTTGGACCCTATTGGAACCGACGCCTGTAGATCTGCAGCGGTTGCCGACCCTTCCAGTCTTGAGTTACTCCCAGGTCACGACAGTTTCTTGGCGTCAGCGAGACCCTGAAGGGGGCCGTGATGGTTCAGCTTTTATTCTGAAGGAACCGTTGCAGTAGGTGGAACATGCAACAGATTTAATCCAGCTTGTCGTTAGGTTCTTTTGGCTTTAAGAGGACAGTTACGGATTGGCCACTCCGATAACTTCTCTAGAACACTTGGAACTCAAGTTAAGATGACGTGGGGCAGTTTTATAATTTGGATGTTTTGATTTATGGTCGAATCAGAATTTGCCACAAAAGGGGATTTACCAAGCACCAACAAAACCACGCCTCGCGTCAGATCTGGAAGGTTCTGATTGGATCAGAAAAAGGAATGTGTCATGTGATATTAACATTACGTGTCATCAATCTAGTGTCTAGTTTAAAGTTATATTACTTATTAAAACACTATCATAGGATTATAATATCAAGTAAGTAATATTCTAATTTCACAGATTGATTGAACATTAGGCTTCACGTGATTATTTGGACTAACAAAGTTATTTGATTATTATTTAAAGAGAAGAGAGTTCTTCGTCTTCTTTCTTCTTTCTTGTGCTGTCCGAGGAAGCAACAGTTTAGATAAGAGCACAGAGCTTGAGTGGCCTTGGCCCATATCTTGTAGATTAGGCTTGTGTCAGAAACGTATGGTTTTGCTTGGGCAGAGCAAATAGAGCAGGGCCTTTTAGGTTAGAAATGGACAATTCATCACGCTATACTTGCTTGTAATGATTTTGGTATGTACTGGCTCCTTTATTTTCAGTGAAAATACATATTGTCACTTTAAACCACGTTTAAAAATGGTTTCAGTTGATAGAATAACGTATTATTAAATATTATTTGTTTAAAATCCCATAATGGTGAAAATGTGGAGCCTGTGAGGGTTCAAGTGGAAAAATTATTTTGAGACACAAACACCAACAGCTCTCAAGAGATGATGAATGGAAATTGAAAGCAGAGCAGGTTTTTTTAGAATCAAACACATTTTGCTGTATTAGTAATGGAAATAAATGTGTGGACTTTCCTTAAAATGCATGTGTTATAGCTCATTTATGTGCACACAGAGATGCTGTTGGGTTGGCAGCACAGAATGAGGAACTGTGGTCCCTTTGCAAGGGCTTTGAGGATTAGATAGTAAGTTAAAACCTTAATTTGCACTCACAAGCAACCCATCTGTGAATTCAGGCTTTAAATTTAGTTTTTATTTGCAAGACAAAATGTTTCTAATTTTTCTGATGCTTCTTAGGTGAATCATGATTAACCTGTGAATTGACATTATTAGCCATCATGGAGGCAACTGGTTGAGTTAAATCCATGTAACGACTCCCTCAGGGATGCTGCTAATCTAATCCTCTCTGGGAAAAAAATCAAGAAAAAGTGAGGGAAAAGGGGGAGTCAGGGAGGCGGTGAAACAGAAACACATTGAGACATTTACCAGCTCAATGGCCTAGTAGTAGAATGTCCGCCTTGGGACTGAGAGATCGGGGTTCAAAACCTGGTGGGGGTCATACCAGAAACTTTAGAAATGGGACCCAATGCCTCCCTGCTTGACACTCAGCTTTAAGGGGTTGGATTGGGAGTTAAACCACCAAATTGTTCCCGAGCGCAACGACTGCTGTAGCTCACCGATCCCCATGGGGATGGGTCAAATGTGGAGATGTAATTTCACCAGTGTGTGATGATGACTAAAGGGACTTTAACTTTATTTATTTGCAGTCTACGACTGTAACGTGTCACCATGTTTTCTTGTTGATGCCATTTATTGCCCCCAGACTGTTACCCTACTGTTTGTCGATGCTCATGAGATTAAACACACATGATACGATAAAAGTTTAATAATGTTTCTTCAATTGCTGATGTGGCAGAGAGCTGTTGCTCTGCGATTATCTTCCCCTCATACGTAACCTCCACCAGCAGCATTCTTACCGGTGAGACACAAACTATCATCAGGTTTTCTTCCACAGATGGATCTGTGTCAAGTTCTTGTTGTAACACTTTTCTTCAAGGTGTGGAACACTGAAAAAAATGGTTTTAATTATATTTCTGATTATAATCAGTTACTCTGAGCTTTTAATATAGGATGAATATGCAAATAGTATCCTACACCTATCTGCTGCTTTAGCTTTCGTTAGAAAATGGAAGATGAAACTCACTTAACATTCATGGACTCACCCATCTTGACTCGTGAAGGTGCATGCTGCTGTTTTAGCATCCAGGAAACAGCAGAGAACATCTCAACTAGAAGCTAACTGTTAGCAGTAGCAACTTCACCACACAGCAGAACTCTTGCTGACTCTTGTCTTGCAGTTGAACTCAAACTTTAGTGAATTAGAACGCCTTACAGGAAAATCACGTCTGCACTTAGCGCCAGTTTTTCTCGAACTGCGCTCACTTCCTCGTTTTCTTGCTAAGCCTTCTGGGAAACACGATAAGCCTCATGGGTAATGAAGTTTTTAAAGGTTACACAATACTGAGCCTCTCAACTAATCTCAAATCAGGAAAATACTGTCTCATATCACTAAATAATAGATTAAATAATATGTCCTTGGTGAACATTCAAATTCAACATTTCCATGAACTGACATAACAGTCATTTCTATTTGTTACTAGCATTAATATAAATCCCCCCTGCTCTTATAATAATTCACAACAAGCCCCACGGTTCTTTATAGGAAGCAAGGGTATATGAACTCTCCCATTACACAACCCCACCCCCTGAGAATTCTAAGCGAACCAATCAGCGCTGAGCAGCGTACATCACACACCACGATGCTGAGTTTGTCATAAACATGGCGACTGAAGTGGGGTTCGCTGTGGTTCCCTCCTCTGTTATAAATGACTTGAACATGTCTTTAAAACCACAATAAGTGCAAGCGCTAAAAGCCTTTCTTCTAAAGAAAGATGTTCGTGCCGTCGCCAGAAGCCATTTTTGGCAACAACTGAAAAACTACTACAAGGCATTTCTGCCTTTTTTCTGATTGGTTATTTTTGAGCTGGCTAGTCCCGCCCCTCATGTGCCTCTGCTTGTGAGTAACCAGTTCTCTGTGTAGATCAGAGGACAAGTCTGGCCGACCCGGCTATACAAACGTACCCGGGCTTGGAAGGATGAGACCACCCGCAGAGGGTGAGATGGGAATTTTTTTCTCTCTTGATTTAAAATCTAAGCTGAGTCACAGGTCTTTTTTTTTGTTTGTTTAAATGGAAAATGAATCCTATTTTCTAAGATGAACTGTCCTGAAAAGGTTTTCATGAGTCACAACACATTTAATATGAATCACGTTTTATTCTAAAAAAATGTATGATTAAATAAAAACAATCCAGCATCTGTAAATAAAGGTTTCACACAATAAACATCGTAAAGTAGGACAGCTGAGATGTGTGTGCAGGCTGTTTGTGTGTAATTGCAGCTTCTTGAATATCTCAGGCTGTGATTAAGTAAAGTCTTCATGCCAGCTGTAAGTGACATTACTGCAGCTCAGGCTAGAGGGGATCTATGTTTTGTGCAAGCACCAAATGTGTCTGCTTCCTCCAACATCCACATCTACTCAACTCCCAGAAACTTTAGCCTTGTGTAATTTTGTTTGCTGCTTAATAACAGTGGCCATAAAGTGGACAAATAAATTAGTCTTTTACATCTATGCTTGCCATTGTTTTTTCTGAATTTGCTTAGCCATCTGTATCAGACCTAATCAGCCTGATTGACAAGTGCGAGCTGGCACATCGAATGGGCAGCAATCATATTTTCTAGGGTATACTAATTACTCAGGTGCATTCTCACAGGAAAGACATGTTTCAATGTTATTTAGCTAACGGCTGAGGTGTTTTCATTTGAATGCTACTTCACCTCCTCTTTGGCCCTGTCCCAATACTCACACTTCAGCAACTGCATGCAAGGCCGTACCCAGAGTTTCTAAATGACCGAGGTCCACCATCCGTTATCCCGTGCACACTAATTACAAAGTAGAGACCATATGGACTTGTATGTGTATGATGTGGTTTTTATGTGTGCACTCATGAGTAAATCCATGGAGAGTGACATTTCTGAAGCATAAGGGGAGCCTGGGCTCATGCATGAAATCTCACTAAAATTACATGAAAAAGTTCACCGAATATTTATTTACCTATTATGTAAGGTTTGGGCAAAAAAAAATTCTTTTTATAAAATGTTAGTGAAATTCTCCCGTGTCCAGAATCATCCCAGCACATCAGAACTTTCTCAGGATCAAACACATGCACCATTGTCTTCTGTCTCTACTGCTGTCCTCTCTCTGAACCCACACGGTCACCAAAATCCAACATCTACCTTCCTTGGACTGCCTTTATGTCTGATTTCATTTAGGATTTGACCCTCTGAAATATTTTGATAAAAGACCACAAAGTTTTATTAGGTGGTGCACACTTATTCTTTTATTCCAGGCTTTTGAACACCTTCATTTAGCTCATAGTATAACAAGGTCTGCAGCACCAGTTAGTGATGTCAGCCACCTCAACGCCAGATAAATCCTCCAGATTACACCAAAGGTCTGATTTCTTTTTAAACTACAGTATATGGATCATACTTGCTCTCCACCAGGGACACCCAGCAAACAGACAAACTTTTACGCACCAAAACAATTCCATATAATATAGGAGAAGAAAATATGGAAAGCAATTTGTGAATTTATTATGCAGACTGGATATGTATTCTAGAAATCCATGAATCCATTGTTTCTAAAAAAAAAATAAAATATGAAGAGTCCAGATTTCCATAATAACATTCTTACCAACATCATGGACACTTCTGGTATTTTAAATCTAATTCTTCCAAGGCCAAATGATGTATTGAGTTTGCAGCATGTCCCATCCACACATTATTCTTATGTGGAATAGACATTATGGTCAGTAGAAACTGAATTATGAGAAATTTGTTGATTACATTTTCAGGTTCTCTAAAACAGCAATGTGGATAGGAGGAATGAAATGAATGAAACATATCAAACTACGGTGTCAGTAAGCAGAAATGACTAAGCTTAGCAGATGGTGTGAGGAAAGATGAAAATAAGTTTAGCTGACATTCGGAAAAGAATGGATTGAAGTATTTCCAGCTAGGTACCTCCATTTATAGTCATCAACACTCATCCTTCTGCTTCCTCTTCTTCTCGTGCGTATTAGCAAACAAGCTGAGCTGCGCTCGTCTCTGTGATCATTACAAATATTTAGTTAGGCTGCCTCGTGTTGTTATAGCACCTCCACCACAACCAGATGGATTACAGGTGATCACGCAAGCAGATTGAGACAATTGTGTTGAAAACTGCTTTAATTACACAGCAGAAAAATACTGAGGTCCAGACCTTGGTGTCGTCATTGGTAGATATGGCCTTGATAGTGCGTTCCGGTCCAGGGGTGGGAGTGCGTAAGGTGTCTGTAAGCTGTGGTATGGACCTTGGCCACAACTCTTTATCTGCACTTAGCTGAAGTCTTAGAGAAAAAAGTTTCAAAAGATCTGTGCATGTGGATCTAAATTTGTGTGTGTGTAACTCTTGGTTTGTAACTTGTGTTTACATTTTCGTGTGTAACTTCAGTTCTTACACATACAAATAATTGAATACACACACACAAATCACATAGTAAACACGGACAAAACTACATTACACACAGATCATTTTACAAATATAAAAATCCTTTTGAGACTACTTTCTCACCTGACTGATTTGTGTGTACATGGTGCATTTGAATGCTGGGTGGAAGCTGAGGAATATGAATTTCCTTTGGAATTAGTCTAAATTTGTGTTGACGAGACAAATATGTTTTTCTGTGGAAAAATATAGAATGTCAGGATCCTGTAGTTACAAAAGATAGACCTACATTTAATTTTTAATCCGTTGAATCGTTTCCAGGAGTCACTGTGCCCTCTAACCCAATTACCTCCCACACCTGTCCAACCGGAGGTGACGAGCGCTGCTCATCGCGGCTGCATGCACTGATGTGAGGAGAGTCCCCAACCCTACCTCCCCACCTAGTGGACACTTATGTTGTGTGATGTCTGAAGTCTGTTGCATTTCTGTCTGACGTGTTTTTTGCATAGCAAAGCTGCCCTCCCTGTGGAGAGCAACTTCGAAGTGCCTTTTTTTCCTCCACCTGACCCAATCCTCATATAAACCCTCTGATCACTATTAAGGTAGCACGACTCGGGTTGCGAATGACCAGTCACCAATTCATTGTTATGTGTCTATGCCTATGTATGTATGTCTAATCTCTGAATTGTGTGTACTGAAACTCTAATTTCCCTCTGGGATTAATGAAGTATCTTTGAATTGAACTTGAATTGAACTGAATTGAAGGTGGCCTTTGTCACGTCATTGGGTCAGAGTGTTGTTCTTATGTGCCGGACACGGCAGATAACCTCACAATGACCTTGACGCACATGAATGACCTCTTAAGCCAGATGAAGGCTGAAGATGTCAGTGCCACAGCAGGCTTCGCCTTCTGGGATTGGGTGACCTCTGGATCTTGGTTTCACTTGGTGTTTCAGTATTTGGTTCCTGTTGTGATCTGTCTTGTTGTTTTTGCTGTATTTGCATGTTGCATTATGCCATGTGTCAAAATCTGTATTAGCAATATGATAAATGTTTCACTCGTGCAGGATACTGCCTTGTTGACTTCTGACCCTGAACCTGCCAGACCCAATGGTTTTTATGTACCCGATCTGACTGATGTCCCCTTATCCAGACTTTAAATTATAATTTTTGTTTTACATTTTGAATGGAATGATTCTTGAAACGAAGTTGTCAGGATTGAGGTTACGATCTGTAATAGACAAACGAATGCAGCACCTCGTGCAGTGTTCTCACTTCATCATGTTGATTCTGAACGCTTCATATCTAATCGTCGCGTTTATTATTATCTTTCTTGTTTTGATGCTTATCATCTTTGTCTTGAGTTGCTTGATTTGGACCCTATTGGTCCTGATGACTACCGAAATGATCCCCATTCCTGGTTTTACCCTTTCCCCATTCCTTAAGTCCTACTTAATGAAGCTTTCATAGAAAATGGTGACAAGTTATGAAAGTGGATAAAATTTCATGCATGTTATGTATAGGTCTTATAAACAGGGGGGAATATGTTATGGAAATGTTATGTTCATCATTTCTTGATCATTGATCCATGTAATATGTATTTCTCTATGCCTAAATTCATCCTCATTTATTCAGACACACCCACACTCACACTTACACAGACATTCACACACACACACACACACACACACACACACACACACACACACACACACACACACACACACACACACACACACACACACACACACACACTTACTTTTTTATCTTATGTTATAAATAAACTGAGAACTCAGGAGCTCGGGGCAGTAGCCTTGTAGCTTCTGCCTCCTCATTACAATCTGGATACGTGTCTGTCATTTGTTTATTTTTCTCTGGTTGCAGAAACTGGGTTGTTGATAAAATCCTTGACAGTTGTAATCTCAACGGTGAAACAACAGTAAAACAGCATTGAATGCCCAACGGTTATATTTATGTCAGTGTATCACTGAATGTCAACTTTGGAATATGGTTGGTTTATAAACTATAGTGATTATTTCAACATTAAAACGACAGTTGTACATGACCGAACAAAAAAAAAAGATAATTGGCCCGGAACCCACTTTGAAAGCCAACTGAGCCGACCTGCATGTAATTTGCACATTATTTAGCTTAGGAAGCAATAACTTCACTTGAAAAGGTGAATAAAAAATGGAACCTTAACGAGGCAAAGAATAATTCTGGTATGAATTTTAATCATGAATTGGTGTTGAAGAAGCAAAAACAAGTACAAAAAATAAATGTATTCACAAATCGAGTTTGCTAGTTAAAGACTTTGATTTGGAGTCTTACACTTCAGTTAAGAAGGTAACTACCTTTTTGGGAATCAGCATTAAATGTTTTCTATGTAAATTGCACATTATATTTTTAATTTTGGAAGGTATAGAGCTCCGGGAGTTGACGTCACTTCTCCCGGCATGCAACAGTTCAAATCGAAACGGTGCCATCTTGGCAGGTAGAAGCCGGCAGCTGGACTATTTGTTATTGTCAGAAAACTCAATCAGACAGGAAATATGGTAGATTCCTGTTGTGCCCCAGGATGCAGAACAGACACGGACGACATAAGGAATGAGCCATCTACAGGATTCCCCAAGATCCGGAGCGCCGCAAACGTTGGATCATTGTAATAAAACGCGCGAGTGACCGGGCTGAAATTGTCACGCCCTGTCCTGTCTTCTCTTAGGTTTTCGTCAGTGTCTCCGTTAATTGCTCCCACCTGCCTCTTGGTTCCCAATCACCATAGCGCCCTCTCCTCGTGTATTTAAACCCCTTCTGTTCTGTGTTCCAGGTCGTGTCATTGTTTCAGTGTTCCAACGTGTGTTTCTAATAAATCGATGTTAGAAGTCCTCACCTGTCTTCCTGTTTTCCTCCCCGCGTGTGGATCCTTGCCTCACCTCAGCTCACCTCGCCACACGCGCGTGACAGAATGACACGACCCCCTGAAGGGTCCAGCGGGGAGATCCTCCCATGGAAGTATCTATTCCAGTTCCTCTCAGCTGACTATCGACCGGCTTCTCCTTCCCCAGCTCCAGCTCCGCCTCGCCGCAGACGGCGTCCCCGACCTTCTGCCTCGGCGTTCCTCGCCGCTCTTCCGGAACCGGACGGGAGTTTGGATGGGGAGACGCTCCGGATCGCTCCGGCTGCGAGGGCACGAGGCTGGCTTTCTGCTCCCCTGGGGTCGGTCCACGGCGTGGGGAGAGACGCCGGAATCCACCGCAGCCCTGTGCTTCAGGACGGAGCTGCGAGCCCGCCGCTGGCTGTACTCGGCGAGCCAGTTCGGACACGCCCCTGGTCAGACCAGTGGTCCCGTCTCCGGCCGAATTGGCGTCTGCAGGTGGAGGAGCTGCGCCCGCAGTTCAGCTTACGGACCTCGCCAATCTCCGAGCTGAGTTGGTCCAGATGCGCCAGACCCTCGTTCTCGAGAGGCACGAGCTGGAGACTCTGCTCGCTGCTTCGGCTGGATGCAGCAGTGTGGACCCGCCCCCAGTCGGACCAGCTGTCCCGCCTCTGGTCCGATCGGCTCCTCCATCATCTGCAGGAGGTGGAGCAACGCCCGCAACCCAGCCGACTGAGCTTGCCAGTCTCCGGGCTGAGCTGGTCCAGATCCAACAGCTCTCCAGTTCTAATAAGCTCCTAATGGACACTCTGCGCTCCCTGTCTCCAGCACCACCTGTTCACTCAATGCCTGTTCCAGCGGGGGTCCAGAGGCAGGCGTTGCGGGTCCAGAAGCAGACGGCGCGGGCCCAGAAGCAGACAGTACCAGCCCAGAAGCCGGCGGTTCGGAGACCGGCGGTCCAGAAGCCGGAGGACCAGAAGATGATGAAAGTCAACACCTCCTCCAATCCAAGGGTCGACGCCTCCAATCCAAGGGTCGACGCCGCCAATTCAAGGGTCGACGCCGCCAATCCAAGGGTCGACGCCCCCAATCCAAGGGTCGACGCCTCCAATCCAAGGGTTGACGCCTCCATTCCAAGGGTCGACGCCTCCAATCCAAGGGTCGACGCCTCCAATCCAAGGGTCGACGCCTCCATTCCAAGGGTCGACGCCTCCATTCCAAGGGTCGACGCCTCCAATCCAAGGGTCGACGCCTCCAATCCAAGGGTCGACGCCTCCAATCCAAGGGTCGACGCCTCCTCTGAAGTCGTCTCTGAAGTCGTCTCCCAAGTCGACGTGTCCTCTGATGTCGGCTCCCAAGCCGACGTGTCCTCTGAGGTCGGCCCCCAAGTCGACATGTCCTCTGAGGTCGGCTCCCAAGTCGACGTGTCCTCTGAGGTCGGCTCCCAAGTCAACGTGTCCTCTGATGTCGGCTCGTCTGAAGTCGGCTCGTCTGTCACCTCCCCTGATGTCGGCTCGTCTGAAGTCGGCTCATCTGTCGCCTCCCCTGAAATCGCCTCATCTGATGATGTCACCTCCCCTGAAGTCGCCTCGTCTGATGACGTCGCCTCCCCTGAAGTCGCTTCGTCTGATGACGTTGCCTCCCCTGAAGTCGCTTCGTCTGATGACGTCGCCTCCCCTGAAGTCGCCTCATCTGATGACGAGCCCTCCCAGGGCCCGTCGCCTCCTCTTCTGCCGCAGGCGCCGGCCTCCAGGGGACCATCGCCTCCTCTTCTTCCCCAGGCGCAAGCCCCCAAGGGCCCGTCCTCGTCTCCTCATCTGCCGCAGGCGCCGGCCTCCAAGGGACCAACGCCTCCTCATCTGCCCCAGGCGCCGGCCTCCAAGGGACCGTCGCCTCCTCATCTGCCCCAGGCGCCGGCCTCCAAGGGACCGTCGCCTCCTCATCTGCCCCAGGCGCAGGCCCCAAGGGTCCGTCCTCGTCTCCTCATCTGCCCCAGGCGCTGGCCTCCAAGGGCCCGTCGCCTCCTCATCTGCCGCAGATGTGGGCCTCCTGACTCTGCTGATCCCTGCCGCCTCTCCTGTGGTCCCTCGGTTCCTCTGGGCCCTCCCTCCGGGTCCCCCTCCTCCCGCCCTGCTCCTTGTTCCTGTGGGCGTCTGGGATCCGCCCTTTTGGGGGGGGGGGGGGGGGTACTGTCACGCCCTGTCCTGTCTTCTCTTAGGTTTTCGTCAGTGTCTCCGTTAATTGCTCCCACCTGCCTCTTTTTTCCCAATCACCATAGCTCCCTCTCCTCGTGTATTTAAACCCCTTCTGTTCTGTGTTCCAGGTCGTGTCATTGTTTCAGTGTTCCAGCGTGTGTTTCTAATAAATCGATGTTAGAAGTCCTCACCTGTCTGCCTGTTTTCCTCCCCGCGCGTGGATCCTTGCCCCACCTCAGCTCACCTCGCCACACGTGCGTGACAGAAATGAAGCCTTTGGATCCCGAGAGTAAAGGTTTTCTCTTATGCAGCGACCGCTTCATATCAGGTACTTTAACCAACGTTTCCTCAACTGTGTATGGTATTTATTTTAGAAGCTTTTATTACGATTCTTAGTGGGCTTCCTAAACTTATTTTGGCGTGGCTTTTTCTTTCTTATGACTCATAGCAACAAGTAAACGTCACGTAAAATGTTGCCTCGTGATTTCTGCGTGCTGCCGTTTACGTGTTTTATGATCACAGCAATTAACCGGCTAAGCTGTATTTATTTTTTAAGCAATGGTTGATCAATTGTGAGATCACACATAAAAAGCACTTTGGGTTGCTATTATCTGTCTCAGCGAGACAGATCTCAGACAGATCCTGAGACGCTCCTGCCTGACATATTTATTTTATTCATGGAAAAAAATCAAACTAGTGATTTCTCTTGGCGTTCAGTTTATACATTCAAACAGCACAGCACTCTATAAACTACTTACGTGTAAATCTGTTATTTGTCCATCCAACCATTTTCATCCGCGTATCCGGAATCGGGTTGCGGGAGCAGTAGCGTCGAGAGGCCCAGACTTCCCTCTCCCCAGCCGCCTGAGCCAGCTCCTCAGGGGGATTCCCAAGGGGTTCCCCGGCCAGGTCCGGTAAGAAGTCCGCTCCGACAGCTTCTGGCATTTTAAAAAGTATCCCAGGGGCACGGTAAGGGTCAGAGATGTTTAGTCTATTTAATTTCTGACTATATAAAATGATTTCTTCAGTTTTAAAGTGTGAAGTAAACTCAGACGAAGTAAAATCCAAGCTGATCCCGTTCACGTTCATGGTTACGATCCGTGTTTGTTTAGCTTCTTTTACCTGCCAATATGGCGTCTACTAACTGAGAGTCACGTGGGGTCCGGAGCTCTATACAGCCACTTTCACCCATAATCATTTATGTTAGTTAATAAAACTATGTACTACAGAGTAGAGCCCTGCACTGAAGCCCTAGGCCCTCGGGTCGGCCCGGCCCGACGGCCCTCGGGCCGGGCTTCGGGCCAACAACTGTGTAATTACCTCGGACACGGGCCGGGCGCCTTTATTTTTAATCGAATTCATAAAAAAATTGAAACACAAACGCAGCAGTAGAGCCCTGCGAGGGACTGTTTTCTTCATCCCGCTCCTGCCCACTCCCGCTGAATTTCTGACCATTACCACCTGCAACTGCAACGTTAAACTCCCACCCGCACCCGTAGCGTGCATGTCTACTCCCGCCCGCAACCGCAAAACTCGGAGAAATTATTACCTCACAATAAAAGAGATGTATTGAGTTTGCATCCTCTCTGGTCCTGGAGAAAACATGTCACAACCCGCGGCTCTTCCATCCATCTGATGCGGCTCTCTGTGCTTGTAAAATAATGAATGGATATTTAAATAAAATGCTTTATATTTTACTGAATTAATTTTATTTCTGTAAGTCAATTCTATGTAAAGATTGTCTGCGTAAACCTGAACAGGTCCAACCCAGTCTTATTGTGAGACCGGGTTGACGGGTCACGCTTGTGCATAATCATATAGGCGCTTCCTGGGTTGAAGAGATTCTGGGATTCTCCTCCTGGATGTGTCGCCACATTGGAGACAGGAACAAGCACTATTCAGCCAAAGTTTCATAATCAGGGAACATTTTCTAAGTGACAAGTCTCTCTGAGCGACTGGGTTTGGAAAACACTTGCTTCAGTGGGAGGAACCTTCCTGGTTCTGCGATGCACTCCAAACCCCTCTCCACAACTTCAGCTCGCTGTGCACACATGCGCTGACAGTGAGCTGCGCTGAGCAGCTCAGATGTTCAGATGGGAATCTTTTCTTGGGTGATTTAGCTACATCTGCGATGTGTGTAACGAATAAAATGGCAGTTCGTCTGCATGCGTCGGGATAATTCTTTCTATTCTTTCTCTGTCAAAATAAACCGTCAAATACGGGAACTATCCGGTCAACACAAGCCCTGCTTTTAACTGTTCTGTTTTCTTGTGAAAATTGTTGGAAAGAGATAAAATTTAACTTGATTACCACCAGAGCCAGCGCGCCGTCATCTCCATGACGGTAAACGAGGGAAAAACAAATTGATCGGATCCTGCACGTTTTTTAACACATTGGTCAGGATTGACGCACTTTGTTTTCATTTAGTTGGTTTAAAAAAAAGTCGGGCTCGGGTCGGGCCAGAGAATCCTGAAAACCTTTTCTGGCCGGGTCGGGCTGGGGCTCCACCCCCTCGGGCCGTGCCGAACACGGGCTCAGATTTTAGGCCCGTGCAGGGCTCTACTACAGAGCTGTATTGTGGCAACAGTGAACTTGTAACAGATACACGTGCACAACTTTTTCTTTAAGGTCAGAAACAAAATATGCTATAGCTAAAATCTTTGACATGCTCATGATTCATTCAAGAACAAAGCTGGGCTGTTACACAACACTTAAATGTAGTTTCTCAAAGAAATGCTTAGATATCTGGGCGGCTGTACAGTATAACCATCCAGAACCACAACATTAACTGAATAACCCTGCAAATTTTTTTAAGTCTGTCATGAACTACTTGTAAATAAAAAATGCACACTGAAAGTATATACCCTAGTCTGAGAACCTCAGTTCTGATACACATTTCTCTGTGCTCACTGTTTCAGGTGAATCACTCTATGCGCCTCAGACAGAAGCCCCTGCAGCCCTGGGTGATCCTAACGTCTACTTGGGAGGTGGAGAGTGCCCATTGTACATGTATGGCCAGTGTTGCAGAGAAATGTGTCCATGTGGCAGCTCTTCTATACAAGATTGACACTGCTGTGCATCTAAGGGGGATATCACACCTACAGATGTTCAGGCCCACAGGATAATGCCCTCGAATGTGAGGACAGTGCAAGGAGTCCCAGGACACAAAATAGAGTACACCACCAGTGCATCCAGAAAACAGACCCTTGACCATTCGCTAAATGAAGGACAAGATGAGTGCTCTGAACCCAAAATCCGGACTCGTACTGGTGGCTGTTCAGTACCACAAAGGACACTGGCGAACTTAGGCTATCTATCCGCTCTTATGCTGTCACATTTAGGAGGGTAGGACCCAAATCGCAGAACCCAGGATGACACGAGGCAGGAGTGGATATGTAAAGTAAAAATCCTTTATTTTGAGGAAGAAAAAATAAATCCAAATGGCAGGGAGCCAAAATCCAAAAATCCAGAGAGTCAAATAATACCAGAGGAACGAGCAGACTGAACGAACAAATAACGCTGACAAACAACAATGGACCGACAAGAACAATGAGACAAGGAGGGCTTATATAGACAGGGAGGAGCAATTAGGGAAACAGGAAGCAGGTGTGTGGAGTGAGGCTGGAGGGAAGGCACGTGACACCAATTATCTGGATGGGGAAGAGAACCAGTGGAGGGCAGATAAACCTAACACTATATAAAACACAAAACTAAACCTAAAGACTAAGGGAAGAACTCACACAAACACATACACATACTGACACACACAAACTCATACACACATACAATGAACTGGGGAACAAGAGGCTGTGGCTACAACTTAAGACACACAACAGAGATGCAGACAAAGGACACATGAGGGTGCTAAGAGAACACAAAAGGGAATCCAGAGAGGGATGGGGAAACATTAGGAGACACATGGGGAAAGACGCAGACAAAGGACACATGAGGGCACCATGAGAACACAAAAGGGAATCCAGAGTGGGAACTGGAGGGGCTGGGGAACAAAGGGACACAGAACATTTCATATGCATGCAGGCAGAGCTGGACTCTCCTCTGTGAAGGAGGGATTCTGCCACTTGTGCGCAGACCCTGTCAAGCCTCGCGTCCTGCCCAAACCCCTTCTACGTCTCCATGATGCACACCTAAGGGGTTGTGAACTTTCTGTCCTTCTGCAGCAGTGCGAGCAACAGAAATGCTATGTCACTGTGTCAGAAGCAGAGGCAGAGGCACTGGAAGAGAAAACCAGCGACCAACATAAATGTGAGCTTTGGCAAACAGCAATAGCGGGAAGAATCACAGCGTCAAACATTCATGCTGTTATGTCCACCTCCACTGCCACCACGCCTGCATTATCCACAGTGAAGAAGGTGTGCTACCCAAACAAAATGTCACGTCTGCTGTCAGACAATGAGCTGGAGCCAATCAAATGGGGAAAAGTGAATGAGCAAACTGCAAGACTCTACTACACCTCACAGACGACAACACTGCACAGAGGCCTGAAAGTGGACAAGTGTGGTTTCATCATTAACCCCTCCTTCCCTGAACTAGGTGCCACCCCGGATGCCCTCGTCTACTGTGGGTGCTGTGGAAAAGGCTGCGTAGAAATCAAGTGCCCATACACACATCACAACCACAAACTTCTGCAGGCCGGTGAGGATGACACGTTCTGTCTCACCTTAACAGATGGGATAGCGGAGTTAAAACAGACCCACAAGTACTACAAACAAGTTCAAACACAGATATTTGTCACAACGTCTGAGTTCTGTGACTTTGTTGTGTGGACGACCAAAGCCTGTGTGATAATACGTGTGAGGCCAGACGCACGCATGTGGGGTCAGCTACTACAAGTGGCTCAGGAATTCTTCTACAAAGTAGTAATGCCTCAGCTTGTGGCCCATCACTACACTGACCCTGTACCCAACATGTCCCAAGGACAGCCTGCCATTAATGATAGAGAAGCAATCGGGGAAAATAAGAGAAAAGCCAAAAAGCACTAAAAAGGCGAATCAATCACTGCATATATTATGTAGCTGTAAGCTTTGGATACGTCATGTGCATTATTTTCTGTAGTGTTGAGTACTGTTTTTCTTTATTATAGTTTTACTGAGTGTCCTTTGCACAAGCCTTTGTTTGCAAATTACACAGAGGCACTACTGCGTACATCCTCGGCTATTCATTTTCTTTATCGCTGTGATTTTATGTTCTTTGCACAAACCTTGGTGTACAACTTACAAAGATTACAGGCTATATGTTTGAGGAAGATTTTAGTTACTTTAATTTTTTTCAACTAAAACACTGTTTTCATTGTATTACTGTAAGTTGTGATAATGCATATTTTAAAATGAGCTCTGTAGAGTACTTTATTTACTTTTAATTTCTTTGCATTAAGATTGATTAATAACTTTTACAGGTGTTATTCTTTGTGGCTACTTTTTTCTCTAGTGTTGTTTCCTTTGCACAAACTGAAACTTTGGATGACATTGTTTCAGCGTACATTTTGAATACTTTGATTTCATTTTGTTCCCCAAAGTTTTGTTATTGCACAAAGTTATGTTTATTGCACGTTTTATTGCAAAAAATGCTGTTTACGTAATATACTCAGGTGTAACTGGCAAGAGTGTTAAAGCATTTGAAAAACCCACAAATAAAACTCCTCTGTTTCACACAACTTATGTTTTTCTTTTTCAAGTGAAATAATTCATGGTTTAGTAGTAAAGCCTTGTAGGAATGAGGCAATTGTTGTATTTCAACTTCCTTTGTTAGCTGCATTACAAGGTGTTAAAAATGTACAAGTTCAGTTCTTTAGACAGCATAGCGAACACTTACTCATCACTTGGTAGCTTCAACACCACACTTGGGCACATATTTGTAAGCGAACATGCGACAGTGACTATCTTGTCAAGCAATGTAATGTCTTCTCCCTCACATGGCACCACTAAACCTAGATGTACAGTGTCATTCAGTATGGCGTACTTGGAGCGCAGCCAGCCGATTACACGCTCTACATGGATCCTGACGTGAGCAATTTTGTGAGTCTCATCCACATCTTGTGCTTGTCGCTGACTACGGCCTCTGGTGAATGCTGGGATTTTTAATGTGGCCCCCATCAGGGCAACGCATTGCTTAATATCAAATCCCCGGTCAGATACCACTATATCACCAGGAGACAGCATTTGCAGAAAGCCTGATGACTCAGCTACGCGTTTGTCACTGTTACGCCCTCCCCATCCTTTGGAGTTGAATGAGATGGCCCCCTGTGGTGTGATGCCAATGAGATATGTCATTGTCTGCCTACTTTTGTAGTTTGAATATGTTTCAGCCTTAGCACGTACATTTTGTACTTTCTCAATGAAAACTTCATAACAGTCTATAATAACTCTGACACAGTCACCAAGCATCTCAACATACTGGTGCGGCATACTGGCCTGGATACATTGGCTTGGTGCCCAGTACACCAAAGGGCTGAGGTGGGCGTAGAGGACATTAACAGTGATGGTAAACACTGCTGACGTGCTTGTCCGGCAAAGCGGAGAGCGCATTTCGATGTTGCGTCAGTGAGGTGAAATCACCACAGCACAGGTGATGAGCTCCGCAGTAGCAGAGCGCTTCAGGCGCAAATAAGACAGAAAATAGAGAATATGTGCGGACATGAACGATCGTGTGCTAATTATAGTTTTTTGGTTGCGCCACTTTGAGAATGAACCGTGCGCTGGACGCAGCTGCCTGGAGCGCTGCGCACCAACGACCATCGCTCTGCTCTCTGTGCTCTCTGCTCAGAAGAGTCCATGAATGATGTAATATATGATGGAGATATGATGTGATATATGATGTAGAAAAGGTTTTTCCTGGCTCCCCTGGATGTGTAGGATATCCAGCTCCCCCATAATTCGATCCCTGCTCCTGGATGAAAAACCAGACATTTTCATCAATACAAGAACCCCCCCCCCCCCCCCCGGACGCCCGGACAGAGAGTTAAAAGTGGACATGTCCAGGGAAAAGAGAACGTATGGTCACCCTAGTTTAATATAAAGCGGGAGATTGCAGATACAGTATTTTGCTTGTGCCCTTGCTGCCCTGGGCCTGGGCCCTTTAGAGTTCGTGGGCCCCTGGGCAATTGCCCAGTAGCCCAAATAGTTAATCCGGCCTTGACAACAGGCTGTTCGTCTAAACCGGTCAAATCTGGCGGTGGTCGTCGCTTTCACCTCGGTATGAACCATGTGGAGGGACGGAGCTCAGTCCGGATCGCATTCCAGCATGCTGTAGGCCGGTTTGCCTGCATACGACACAAATAGCAGCCCGCAAAGCCAATGTAAACAAGGCATTCCAGCGAAACAAATGGGTCAGCAGAGGGCTTATTTGTAACCCGTTTCTACAAATTCGCTATGATAAATCACTTCATTGCAATACATAAACTTACCTTTATGGAAATGTCTACAGCAGACGAACATGTGACCTGGGTGCCCTTGAACATTAAGTTAGGTCTTCTGATAGCAGCAATCCATGCCAGCCGTTGCCTCTTTGTAGCTTCAGATACATCGCTGGAACAACCTCTCTTCCACGCAGGAATCCAAAAAAAAACCGTGTACCTTTGGCTACTATTTTATTTTATTTTATTTTATTTTATTTTTTCCCCGTGTCCTGTCTGGCTGTGAAGCAAACAGAATTGATGTCTGAATGCTGGTGACAAGCCTTACAGATTTTACTCTCAGGTGGAGCATCAAAGCATCTGCTTTTAATGTCACGCCTGATACTTAAAACTTTATTGTTATTGTTTTAGAATGCTTAGTAATTCCGACCAAATATGGAGTCAGAGGTGAAAGAGAAAGGAAAAGACAAAAGGTGGTGGTGGTGGTGGTGGGGGGGGGGGGGGGGGTGTAGATGGCCTACCTGAAAAAATGGAGGAGGATGAATGCCAAGTTGCAATAAATTTTTGGATCTACCAGTGACTCAGACGAGGATCAGCATTTTAATCCTGAAGTTGGCCTGTGTACAACAAACAGCAGCAATCAAAGACGATTTTGGTGATGCAGAGTGTTCCACAGCCACTGAGACTGAAGACATGTGTGACCTGGATGGCCATAGCAGCAGTGAAAGTTGTTTAACAGAAGCAGACTCCTTATCAGTAGAATCCTGTGATTTAAGAAATGATTTAGCTAAGTGGGCTGTTCGCAATAAGGCAACACGAGCATCTGTTGATGAGCTCCTCGTTCTCTTACGAAAACATGGACATTCGCTGCCTATAGATGCAAGGACACTATTACAAACTCCTCGCCAAATCAATGCAAAGGAATTATGTGGTGGCCATTATCTGTATTTTGGTCTTGAACCAGGAATTCTGAAAATGTGTTCACAGTTTCCAGATGAATGCCTTAAAGACGGTTGTGATGATTTCCCTCCTCTTCCCTTTGTACCCAACAAGTTAAATATTGTACAATCTGATAAGAGCCCTGCGATGGACTGGCTCTCTGTCCAGGGTGTACCTCGCCTGATTGCCCGTTGACTGCTGGAGATGGGCACCAACCCCCCCCCACCCCCCACCCCCCGCGACCCTACGTGGACTAAGCGGGTTCAGAAGATGGATGGATGGATGGACAATCTGATAAGTGATCATGTTAAACATTTTATTTTTGTGTTACTGTACTGCATATTTAAATACGGTTCATGAAAGTTTGGTGGAGCTTTGCTTACTTTGTCTTTCCTGTAGACAAAATTGGATTAGATGAAAGGTACGGACGAAGCCAAAGAAAGTCCCTCTCTGGCAGCCAACAGAAAACTCCCAGCCACTCCTCTCTCGAAGCCGACGACCATTAAGCCCCAGCTGCTCTCGCCCTCAAAGCCGACAACCAAGCCCCAGCCGCACCTGTTTTCGAAGCCGACAACAAAGCCCCAGCCACTCCCGAAGCCGACAATAGTCAACTCCAAGACTCTCCCGCCATCGAAGCCGTCATCCAAGCCCCAACCACTCCCTTTCTTGCAGCAATTATCCAAGCCCCAGCCACTTCCTCTCCCACAGCCAACAACCAAGCCCCAGCCACTCCAGCTCTCGCAGTTCTTCTAACTCCTCCAACTTCCCTTTGTCAGAAGAAAGTAAGTTTAATTTTACAAGTCTTCATTTTAATGATTCTAATGAGGGATGGTCATTCCAAGCTACAATATTATTAGATAACAGGTGTGCTCCTTCCCCTGTTACCTAGAGTTCCAGAAGAATGCCCTTCAGCTGGTCATTGAAATACGTGATTCTGAAAGAACGGATCTCGGAATGACACATGGCACATCAGTGCAATTCAAGCCCGCAGACACCCAGATGGATGTCAGGGAACTGGAGAGTCGTCTCAAAAATGAGCAAGAGAGAGCAGCCTTTGTAAGCTTCAACTGATTCATGTTTTTGCATGCTGACCTAAGTGTTTATGATGTTTTTTTCAAGTACTGTCTTTTTTTTTCCCCCTGTTTCAGCTTTCACATTTCAAAAGACTGGGGGGCATTGATGCCTTGGACATGGTAAAAAAAAAATCCATGACAGCGTATGTATCTAAATTCATGTGCTTTACATAAAGTACATTTTCGTAATGGCTAAATATTTGTAGCCCTTGCAGAGCTATCAGGTAAGTGTCTAACTAAAATGTTACACTGCCCATTTTTGTTTAGCAGGACACTGACAAATTCAATGATGGCACAAATGAGCCTGAAGGGGAGGTGTGGGAAAGTAGCCTTTTCTGAGTCTTTGCTCTTATAGATCATCTGTGGTAAGTGAATAACCGTTACTGAAAACAGGAGCAGAAGAATAACATTTTGTGATAATTCAAGAAATGCTACACATTACTTAACCGGAAAGGGTGGCTTGCCGACTCCGAGTCAGGAGAGAGGTCAAGTGGAGGAGTTTAAGTATCTCGGGGTCTTGTTCACAAGTGAGGGTAGGAGGGATCGGGAGATCGACCGGAGGATTGGTTCGGCGTCTGCAGTGATGCGGACGCTGAGCCGATCTGTCGTGGGGAAGAGGGAGCTGAGCCAGAAAGCCAGGCTCTCGATTTACCGGTCGATCTACGTCCCAATCCTCACCTATGGTCATGAGCTTTGGGTAATGACCGAAAGAACGAGATCGCGGATACAAGCGGCCGAAATGAGTTTCCTCCGTAGGGTGGCCGGGCTCAGCCTTAGAGATAGGGTGAGGAGCTCGGACATTCTGGAGGGACTCGGAGTAGAACCGCTGCTCCTCTGGATCGAAAGGAGTCAGTTGAGGTGGTTTGGGCATCAGGTCAGGATTCCTCCTGGACGCCTCCCCGGGGAGGTGTTTCGGGCATGTCTTGCTGGCAGGAGGCCTCGGGTCGACCCAGGACACGTTGGAGAGGTTACAATCCAATCTGGTCCGGGAACTCCTTGGGGTCCTGCCAGAGGAACTGGTGGAGGTGGCCAGGGAGAGGACGGTCTGGAGCTCCCTAGTTGAGATGCTGCCCCTGCGACCCAGACCCGGATAAGCGGAGGAAGACGACGACGATGCTACACATTACGTTTCCTCAAGGATTTGGTTCTGATGGGTGATTGGTTACCCTCTTTATATGCCCCATCTATTTTGGGGGTGGAGTGAATATCAATTGCTGTTGGAAAGAATTTTCCCATGCTGATGAACAGCAGACATGGTGATGGTCTCTGTTGTTTCTTCTGTAGATGCGGTTGTCACCACAAACCAGATGACCCAGACACAAGTAATAGAGATTGTGTCTAAATATCTGAAATATGCACCAGAGAGAGTGGGTGGTGGTGGCCGGAAAAAAAAAAAAAAAAAAAAAAACTCCCTCTGTCATAACGGGTGTAGCTAACCTCTCCATGAGTTTTCCTGTTTGCAGGTGGGCGCACCCAGAGAGCAGCTGCTGCGAATTCCCTCATCAGCTTGCAAGGGATTTAAGGAGCGGTGTGACAACTCACCAGTGCCGGATGATTACTCGCATTGGGTACTCTCATAATCTGCCTGTTACCAGCTCGTCAACCTGCACTCTCACCTGTTACAACAAGGCGCCTCCGGATTTCCTGTCCACCCGCCACATCGCTTCTCCCTTTGGCCGTCTGCTCTCCTGCGCTCACCTGCCCGCTCCTGGAACCGGTGCTCAGCTCCCAGCCTCCTCCAACAGCTACCACTCAGGCCTGACACGCCCCCCTCTCAGAGCTCCACTACCTTACTGGAATCCATTAGCCTCCATTCTATCACACCTTCCCCTTCTGCTTCACATTACTCATTCTGCCTGAACCGCCCTCCTCCGACGTCTCCCCAGCCTCGTCAAACTCAAATAAAGATATATTATTTTTACTCACCTTGTCTCTTCGTGATTCTGCATGTCGTGGGTCAAAAGACTCGATCCCAACATGACCCCCTCCCTTGAGTGACTAGTTCTGTTTTCATTTTTTTTTTAAATTAACTTTTATTTTTTATTTTAACTTTTCAAATTTTTGATAGCTACTTCAATTGACTAACAATTGTTATTCCTTGTTAGTGGTATAAATAAAAAGTTTGTTTTCTTTGACTATTTCTTTATTCGCCTGATGGCATTTATTCTGTTTCAATCAGTTTTGCACACAGCTATGATTGGATACAGTAAATCATATGAATGTGTAAAAATGTAGAACCCAGTTGGGTATGGTGGTAAATGTTGAAATTGTGTTGGAAAATCAACATTAATTAAACATTGAAAAGGCGTTGTGATATCAACGTTGAGTCAATGCTGGATTTGGTTTTGATTTTGAAAGGTGAATCATTGTTCCAACATGTTCCAGCATCGGCATATCAACGTTTATTAACCTTTCAAAATCAAAACCAAATCCAGCGGTGATTCAACCATGGTCCATGACGTTGATTCAACCTTGAATCACTAATGATGTGCCCGCAGGGAGGACAGGAAGATAGGAAAATAAAAACCAAGAAAACAAAACAAAGTTCTTAAAAAATAAAATGTAGGTAGATTGATCCCACTACCCGTTTGTACCTGTATAAAGCAGTAATTTATCAGTATGTAGTATTTATAGAGTTGACACAATTCAGATCATCTTCAAAGCTCCGCCCCATGCCCAGGGACATATCTAAGCATTTTGGGGGCCGAGGCAAAATAGATCCCTGCCAGGTATTTTAAGTTGAAGTGCTATCTGTTTTTATTTTAGACTTTTTATATTTGCATTTAAAGTCCAAAAGTGAAGAACTTATGTTATTTATTACTTGATTGTTCAAGCTACCTCACAGAAGTGATCTGTTGTTAAAAATTAAAATAAAAAGGTAATTAAATAAAAAATAAGGAACATTCTGGAACTGTTTCTTCCTTTTCTTTATTATTATTATTATTATTTATGTATCAAAAGTATTGGATCGGGACTCGGTATTGGCAGATTCTCAAAATCAAATGACTCGGACTCGGACTCGAGGGCAAAAAAACCTGATCGGGACATCCCTAGTGAATGCCCAGAGTCACCAGGTTGTTCAGTTGAATAAGTAGAACTTTGTAAACTGTCCAAAATGATGTAAATGATCAGGCTGACATCACATAAGGGTCATACAGATTGTGTTCAAGCTAAAGATGAATTATAAATAATTGCCTGTGTCAATACTTGAAAACAAAAATATGAAAAAAAAGATTAGTTTTAAAAAGCATCTCTAAAATGTACGGATCAAGACAAATTAAACTGATAATTTTCTGGAGTTATTGTCCATAATTTTCTATATAAATGCTTTTTGTAAATGTTTTATTGTACAGAAACTTGGTAAAGATTGGAAAAGGCTGCATGTGGCGCAGCGAGGAAAAAGTAAATGAAATGCAAGGTTATTCTGCCACGTGGAAAATAAGAGTGCCATGATTTATAAATAAAGACGTGTTCTTTCTCACATCTAAAATGGAGTCAGAAGAAAACCAGTGAAAGGAGAGAAGGAAGTGAGAAGGGTAAGAGAGGGTTACCAGCATTTATCTCTTCATAAACATGGAGTTTCACTCAGCTAACACGTATGGCACAGCCTCTCTGGTCAGTCAGATTCACTGATGGAGAGAAACCAAAGTGGCATCGCTGCTACATTTCAAATAAATGAACATTCTCCAACTCTTTTCCTTTTCTGTGTCTCTTTTTACTTTGTTTTCCCAAAGACACCATGTCTTTGTGAACACAGGTCTCTGCTGTTAAACTCTGACTCCAGCAACCCTCGTTGTCTCTTTTGCCATCTTCATTGCCCTCAATCTTGTCTTCTCTCCACTGATTATCAATGCAACACCTTTAATAACATCCATCAGCCCACCGCTTTCCCACCCTCTTATACCCACTTCATTTATACGGGGAGTGAGCATCACAGACGGCATGCAATTTAGGCTAAAAAGAAGATGGATGTGCTTTTGTGTGAACATGCTCAAGAGCCCTGCTGCAGACAGTAGATGGAGAGGAGAGGCCCTTTGGGTGTGTGACTTCTTTCTGCTGTCTTCATTCAGTAAACTTTACCTTAACGGATGGCGTTGTTACCTGTGCGGACAGTGTTGTACGTAACTGCAAATCTTTTACTTCTACAAAATGGAAAACCCTCCAATACCATTATTCAGCTGAGAGAGAAGGAAGGACATGATGAAACAGTTGGAGAGTTCTGAATTAGCATCTTGCTACCTGAGACATAAATGGGGATGTGAAAACCCTTCGTCAGTAAGATTTTAGAAGAAGGCAGCTGAAGACCGTCTTAATAAGAATGAGGAGCAAAATGTGTAATCAGGTAAAGCTTTTTAGTTTAAGAAGCCCAGTTATTTTGTGCCCCCAACATATTCCAATCAATCCAGAAAAGCTGAATAGAAGCTTCTGAGATGCTTCTCCGTCATCCAGGTCATGGTATTCCAAAGGGGTCGGAATAGAATAGAATAGATCCCACGGAGGGGAAATTCACTTGCCATGGCAGCACATACATTTAAAGAAAAGGAAGAAGATAAGATTGCAGATAAACACACAAAGGCAAGAAGCTATTATTGTAACCTACAACCACGCCAAAACAACGAATAAAAAGGAAACTTATGCAGCATAAGGGACACAGACATACTAATGTTCATCCGGTATTGCACAAGTATTGAACGCATACTTAATATTGCATTGATGTTACTATGTGACAAGATAATGTCAGTACCAGTTACACTGAGGAGGTATAAACTCTTACTGCAGAGGGGATGAAAGATCTACGGTAGCGTTTTGTTTTACATCTGGGATGTCTCAGTCTGCCTCTGAAGGAGCTGTCCATGGATCCCACAGTGGAATGCAGTGGGCTAGAGGGGTTTTCCAAGATGGAGGTCATCTTCACCAGCATCCTCCTTTCACACGTCTCCTCAACTGAATCTAGTTGGCAGCCCAGAAGAATGAAGGCAAGTGGACTTCTTTGGTTTCTTGAAGATGTTTCGCTTCTCATCTGAAGAGCTTTGTGAATTCTGACTGGAACATGGAAGCGTGAAGCCTATAAACTGTAGTTGTCTGTTGTTGCTTAATGTGCTAAACTATTGGTATAGAGCTCCGGACGTCACGTGACTCTCAGAGAGTAGACGCCATGTTGGCAGGCAACAAAGGTAAACAAAATGAACCGGATCAGCTTGGATTTTACTCCGTCTGAGTTTACTTCACACTTTAAAACTGAAGAAATCATTTAATATAGTCAGAAATTAAATAAATTAAACATCTCTGACCCCTACCGTGCCCCTGGGATACTTTTTAAAAACACCAGAAGTTGTCGGAGCGGACTTCTTACCGGACCTGGCCAGGGAACCCCTTGGGATTTCCCCGGAGGAGCTGCCCAAGTGGCTGGGGAGAGGGAAGTCTGGGCCTCTCGACTTAAGCTACTGCCCCCGCGACCCGACTGCGGATAAGCGGATGAAAATGGATGGGATGGATGGACAAATTTCATAGATTTACACGTAAGTAGTTTAAATAGAGTGCTGTGCTGTTTGAATGTATAAACTGAACTCCAAGAGAAATCACTAGTTTGATTTTTTTTCCGTGAATAAAATAAATGTCAGGCAGGAGCGTCTCAGGATCTGTCTGAGATCTGTCTCGGTGACACAGATAATAGCAATCCAAAGTGCTTTTTATGTGTGATCTGACAATTGATCAACCATTGCTTAAAAATGAAATACAGCTTAGCCGGTTAATTGCTGTGATCATAAAACACGTAAACAGCAGCACGCAGAACTCACGAGGAAACGTTTTACGTGATGTTTACTTGTTGCTATGAGTAATAAGACAGAAAAAGCCACGCCAAAATAAGTATAAGAAGCCCACTAAGAATCGTAATAAAAGCATTTAAAATAAACACCATACACAGTTGAGGAAACGTTGGTTAAAGTACCTGATATGAAGCGGTCGCTGCATAAGTGAAAACCTTTACTCTCGGGGTCCCACAGCTTCATTTTAGCCCGGTCACTAGCGCGTTTCATTACAATGATCCAACGTTTGCGGCGTTCCTGATCTTGGGGAATCCTGTAGATGGCTCATCCCTTATCTCATCCGCATCTGTTCTGCATCCTGGGGCACAACAGGAAGCTACCATATTTCCCGTTTGATTGAGTTTTCTGACGATAACAAATAGCCCAGCTGTGGGCTTCTGCCTGCCAAGATGGCGCCGTTTTGATTTGAACTGTTGCATGCTGGGAGAAGTGACGTCAACTCCCGGAGCTCTATAGGTAATTTTAGCTCATTAAGTAACAACAGACAGCTACAGTTTATGAGCTTCACGCTTCCATATTCCTGTCAGAATTAACAAAGGATGAGAAGGGAAATGTCTTCAAGAAGCCAATGATGTCCACTTGCCTTCATTCCAACAACCCACTGGAGTCTCTGAGATGTACGATAGCATATTAGCATTACTCCAAATAACATCAAATTAAACAAATTACATTTGTGTTACTTAGTTTTAAGAAGTCAAAGTGGTGAAAGAAATATGTTAAAAGCAGACATCTGATATTTTGCTAACTTAAAATAGTTCTAGAGTTTACACAAAACATGTGAATGAAGTTCTATGAGTAAAATCCCTCTCACAGAATGTGTATTTTTAGCGTTTATTGTTGACATTTTCAGAATCTTTAGGGGAAAAAAAGAAAAAGAAGGTGTTGCTGGCTACGTTCAACCTTCCCCAGCATTAGCTGAGACACTATGCTATCTGGGAGGGGCTTGAGGTAGAGCCGCTGCTCCTCCAGCATCGACAGGTAAGAGGTGGTTCTATGCCTTCTGTGACATCACAAACAGAGAATTCTTTAACTGTCTTGTTCCAGGTACATAATTGTTAAACCCATCGTTAGACAGAAAATGTGTTTGGGAAGTTAAAGGCAGCAGAGGTCCACGTAGCAGCTCAATGGATAAAAAAGGTGCTTTTTGCATAATATGTCCCCTTTAAGCACTATTTCCAGAATAAAATAAATCTTGAGTAAATGAATGCCATTATGCTTCTAAATCCTGCTTCATTTCTTTACTCGGTATTTTCTTCCTCAACATTTCAACATTATTCTTGACACATCGGGTTTAATCTAAAAACATAAAAAAACCTTCTCTTCTTCTCCTTACCTTTGTTGTTTTAACTGCCCCTAAAATGCTACATGGACTCGTATTCAAAAGGAAACTGCTGCGGTATGATTAGAGTGTGACATACTGTATGTGGGCCTTGACCTTTAAATTCATAAAACAATTACATGTCAAACACGAGCCAGCTAGGTAAAAACATTCCTCTACTGGTGATTGATGGCCAGACAGGCGGGACTGTGTTGTTTCTTAGCACAGCTGTTACCAAGAACATGTCATAAAAGTTATTAATTTGTAAAATATCTTCAAATAAGCTCAGACTAGATGTTTTCATCTGTATTTCTTATTATCTGGAACCATGTAACAATATTTTTTAAACCAATTATTCCACAAACCGTGTATTGTATGCCAAGGACTCATCCAGAACAACCTGATTCAAACTAAGCAGGGGTTCTATCCAGCTTCCACATAGTAAGAGCCGTTTTAGAGGCCACCAGTGACTAATGGCATCATGACTACATGAGGGAAAACCTCTCAGCAGACCTGATGCAACCTCAGGGTCAGTGGCTTCTTAACATATGTGCTGCCAGCGCAGAGAAAAAAGAGCTAAGCACCACAACTGACATCAAGGCTGGTTGAATACCAAGCTCCCCCACCCCCAACACAAGGCTCCACTTTAAATGTACATTATGCACATGGAAATAAAATCCTGAGATAAACAGGAAGGTTGTTGTGAACAGATTGCATGTGTTTGTTAGGGCTCATCTGCCATGATGGGTCTTTGTGGTGAAAAGTGCATACCCCACAAGGCCCAATGACATGGACAACTGCTGAAGGGCTGTCCTCAACGATCACATCTTCCTACAAAAGACCCATACCAGGGAGCTGAACAGCACAAAGGGCAGCAGCCTAAAAATAATTGCCAAGCCTGTAGAGAATCTCTACCAAATACAGCGGCCATGAATAATAACCATCAAGGCTCTTGAAAGAAACATCAGCTGGGTTTATAGATAACAGCTGTAATATAATTTTTTTAATGTGGTTAAAACACATCTTAGTTTAAACCCTGTTCCATGTGTTTTTTATGTTCCAGCCATTATTACTGACTGTCTTTCAATTATCAAAAAAAAAACATCTGATAAAATATGGCAGAAATATGAAACTGAATGTTTTTTCATTGCTCATCTCCTCTAAAACAAATACACCCATGTGTTTACCAAATGGACACTTTTCATCAATGCTCACCAACCGCTTTTCTTGCATCCCATCGATCCCTCTTATTTAAAGAAGCCTCATTTGCAGTCTCCTTCTTGACATTTTTCCTCTCCTGTCTCTTTCATTTCCAAACTCTGACAGGCTGTGCAGATTTTGGCACTTTTCTGTTCTCCTTTAATCCTTTGCCAGACTTTCCTCCTTCACAAATATACAAGGATTTCAGTGGAAATGCAATCAGACATCAGATGGTCAAAAAGACAGTCCAGCATCTTCTGTATAATTTATAAATCAGTAAAAAATAAACATCAAATGTCAGCTGATTGTCCAAAAGTAATGAAATTTTGTCAGGAAATAACTAAAAATAAAAATTTGTTTAAGATCAGTCAGTCTAATTGAAAATGACTCTACTAAAATAGCCTGATACTTAAAACAAAAATGGAAGAAAACATTAAAAGCCTTTAAAAATCTCCCATCAGTTTCTGTAAATACCACATTTTGGATTTTTTCATGTGACTTCTGATCCAGATGATCATTTACTTTGTCGCCACGTTTTCACAACAAAAAATGTCTATGCTGCAACCCGATCTGTGGTGCATGTAATGGTCTGATGCAAACATGACATCGAATTCAAGAATCAAAACAATGAGGCGCCATCCAAGCAATAGGAACCGATTGGTCCTCAGCTTTTCATCAGCATCTTGTAAACATCATTAGCTGTTTGATTCATTTCTGTCTCTTTAATTTGCTTTTGTTGCAAGAATGATGAAACATGTTTTCAGATTCTGATAAGTGGAATTAACTGATGCATGCAGGTGTGACTAAAAAGCAGAAAGACACATTTTTAATTCACAGCCTCCTGAATTTCCCCCGAAAATAGAAGAAGTCACTAATCTACAGGATGACATTAGTTGCCTGAAGTTCAGCTGCTACGTCAACCGAAAACGGTTCTTTTTACACATTTTCCACCGAAATTCTACACAGCTGAAATACCTCAGTATAGCAATGCATGCCCCCCTATCAGCCTGAAAATGCACTAATTCAGCTGGAGGAAAAACACAGGCAGGAGGACAGACAGGAAAGAGTGAGAGGCTGTGAAAGAGTGAGGCTAAAAGAAAAGGAGAGGATCCTGCATCTCAAGCCCTCCAGAAATCAATTGTACAAACTTCTCCATGAGTGCTCTCCTTTGCCCTGGTACATTCTGAACCAGTCAAATCAATTCCCAGGCGTGTGTGCATTTGTGCATGCTTGTGTGTGTGTGTGTGTGTGTGTGTGTGTGTGTGTGTGTGTGTGTGTGTGTGTGTGTGTGTGTGTGTGTGTGTGTGTCTATCCATGTTATTGAGACAGGAAAGAGAGATGGTAGAGTACAACACAGGGACAGAGAGAAGAAGATAAAATGGATGGACTTCAGGGGACTAAAGGTAAACGATAAGATTAGATACTGTTAAAGGTCACCAAACTGATGTCACTCTAAGCATAATTTGAATTACAGATGCAGAATCTGGTTGAGATGTGGACCCCCTTTAATATATAAAATAACTTTGTTGGAGAACAAATGAATGAAATGACCACTTTTATGATCTTCCGTAAAAGCACTTGCATACAAATGTATGCAGACGAGGCTCTAATGTACACTTCAGAAAAGATCTGGCCACATTCTCACAACTGAAATGGCTCAATTCCAAAAGTGGTTATCAAAATCCTCCAGCCATCCATTTTCTTCCACTTATCCGGAGTCCCCTGCCACTTTGGCCAGCTACTCTGGGGGAATCCCAAGGCATTCCCTGGCCAGCTGGGAAACATAGTCCCTGCATGACGTCTTGGCTCCTCTCGATGTTGAGGAGCAGCAGTTCTACTCCGAGCCCCTCCTGGAAGACTGAGCTTCTCACACTGTCTCTAAGGTGGAGACCAGACACCCTTTGGAAAAAAACAAATTTTCGGCCCAAGGTATCCTGGTGATCTGAGAGCCGTTCCTCCCCATCACACCTCTTCAGGTCTCACTTTCATTTCCCACATGAGCGTTAAAGTCCCCCAGTAGATTGAGGGGGTCCCTGGAGGGAGTGTTCTCGAGCACCCCCGTCCAAGGACTCCAAGAAGTGCAGGGAGTCCTGTACTGTACCCCCACATGTAGACAGAGGGAGGCTACCCTCTCATTCACCAGGATAAACACCAGGGGTGGCTGGTCCATAGGGGTGATTGGGGCGACGCCCTCCCAAGAAAAAAGGAGGTTGTTTTTTTTTCTTATGTGCTTCTCATCATTGCTGTTCAGGTCCACCATTGTGGTTTGCTTGTCTGTGTTGTCCAACCAGTTTGAGCCCTCCCTGCTGGGAGGTCCACCCTTATGGGGCAATAGGGGGCGATCAGTAAGATCGCCTTCTATCGCCCTCATTGAAAGTAATGTAAATGCTTTCCCCCGACTTCCCGGAGCAACAGTGCAGCTTCTAGGGGCTGTCGGGATGTCTCCCCATATGCCCACGTCACGCGTTATGCCCCAATGCAGGTAGCGTTAAGGGCACGCACAGAGCGGCAAACCATTTCCATCATGGCGAGCTGCTTGAGCAACACTTGGCTCTTTGAAAGAGTTTCTATTTGCTGCACCTAAAGGATCTTCTGACATCCTTTAACTCTGCAGTCAGAGATGCGAGGGTTTCCTACTTCTCCAACCTGGTGTCCCAGAGCAAAGGGAACCCCAAGGTGCTGTTTAACACCATCAGCAGCATCGTCTCTCCTGCCACTCCTACAGCCTCCATCCACTCGGTTACAGACTGTGAGAACTTTCTGTCTTTCTTTGTGGACAAAGTCAATAAGGTTAGATCTAGCATCTCTCCTTCAGCCTTATCGCTGCCTCTCCCGACTCCAACCAGGCCCATCATCCTAGATAGCTTTGCTCCTGTTTCTTTGCCTGAGTTAACCAAACTAGTTAACTCTATGAAGACCTCTGCATGCCCCCTCGACATCTTACCCTCATCTTTGTTTAAAAGTGCTTTTCCGTCCATCTGTCCCAGCGTGCCCTCCATTATTAATGCTTCTCTGGTTTCTGGTCAGGTCCCTGCTTACTTTAAGAATGCTGAAATCCACCCGCTTCTTAAAAAACTGAGTCTTGACCCCTCTCTCCATAGCAGCTTCAGACCCATCTCTAAACTTCCGTTCATCTCCAAGATCTTGGAAAAGGTTGTGGTTAAACAACTCAAAGCTGCTTTTGATGAACATAACATCTATTATAGCTTCCAGTCAGGTTTTTGTAAAGCTCATTCTACTGAAAAAGCTCTTCTTAGGGTCTCTAATGACCTTCTGACTCACAGTGATGCAGGGGACTGTTCTCTTCTGGTCCTGCTGGACCTGACTGCAGCCTTTGACTCAGTTGACCATCACCTGCTACTGGAGAGGCTGAGAGACTGGGTAGGCCTATCAGGATCTGCTCTGGAGTGATTCTCCTCTTATCTCTCTGAGCGCTCCTTTTCTGTGGCCGTCTCCAAAATTAGGTTCTCCACCACCTCTCTTACCCATGGTGTCCCACAAGGTTCTGTGCTGGGGCCTCTGCTCTTCCTCCTCTATCTGCTTCCTCTTCAGCACATCTTGAGCTCCTTCAAAGGAATCTACTACCATTTTTATGCAAATGACATCCAACTGTACATCTCCTTTAAGCCCAATGAGATGTCTAAGCTGCAGATGTTACACACCTGCTTAGACTATTAAAACCTGGATGGCTGGGAGCTTTCTACAGCTGAATGAAGATAAGACCGAAATCCTCATCTGTGCCCCAGACAAGCTGGTCCCCAAAGTCAGAGACTCTCTTGGTCAGCTTGCTTCTCACACCAAACCTTCTGTCAAGAATCTTGGCGTGACCTTTGACCCAGCTCTCGCCCTGGGTTCTCATGTCAGTTCTCTTGTTAACCCTTCCTTCTGTCCCTCTCTGAACTTGAGACAGTTATCCACACCTTCATCCCCTCACGCTTAGACTACTGTAACTCTCTTTTCACGTGTCTGAGCAGAACCTCCCTGAACCGTCTACAGGTGGTTCAGAACGCCTGTGCTCGGCTTCTGACCAAGTCCTCCAAACACACCCACATCACCCCGCTTCTCCTCCAGCTTCACTGGCTGCCAGTCAACTTCAGGGTTCATTTCAAGTCCGCGGTTCTGGTCTATAGGGCCTTACATGGACAAGCCCCATCTTACATTGGTGATCTTCTCAGTCCCTACACCCCCAGCAGGTCCCTGAGGTCCAGTTATCAAAGCCTACTGGTTAGGCAGCACCAGGCTAAAGACCAAAGGTGAAGGATCATTTGCTGCTGTGGCCCCCAGACTCTGGAACTCTCTCCCCCTGAGCCTGAGATCAGTGGACTCAGTGGTCTCCTTTAAAATCAGCTGAAGACTCACTTGTTCAAGCTGGCCACCTATTCCACCTTCCTCATGATCCACAGATTTCCCTCTCTCCTTTTCACTCTCTCTCTTTCTCAACATTTTTTTAATCCCAATTGCCTAATTTTGCTCATTTTAAATATATTTTTAAACATTTTCTAAATGCTTTTTTATATTTTTTGCTTTTATGAAGCGCCTGGTAATTTTTATCTTGAGAGGCGCTATAGAAATGATACTTTCTACTTCTTCTTCTTCTATTCGTCGTACCAACGCGGATAAAATGGCAACAGTGAGGTGAGCAGGAACCGACATCTCCTTAATCGCCTCATAGACTGTGTCAAATGTTGTGGCGTGTTCAAATTAGCCTTGCGGGGAAAAGATGAAAGCGAAGGCTCAAAGAACGCAGGCATTTTTGGGAGATTAGTGGACTTGAGGCATCATTGGATGAGGTGTTTGAGGAGCACCTGAAAAAAGCAACCGTTTTCAAGGGCACGTCATAAACTGTTCAGAACAAGCTGCTGGACAGCATGCTGGCGGTCGTCAGGAAGAGCATTACTGAGGACGTCATGGCAGCTAAATGTGTTGCCATCCAAGCTGATGAGACTACCGATGTGTCAACACAGACGCAGCTCGTGCTTGTGGTTAGATACATTGACGCACAGCACGCAGTGCAGGAGCGCTTTTTTGAATTTCTCCTTGTTGTGGATTCGACGGCCAAATCGATCGCCAGTGTGCTTTTGGACAGACGGATCACCCTCTTTCCTGAAGCTCACAAGGAGAAGCTCATCGCCCAGGCTTATGATGGAGCCAGTGTGATGAGAGGTGAGCAGGCCGGGGTCCAGCAAAAGGTGCGCGAGCATTTCCAAAATGCTCATTATGTGCATTGCTATGCACGTCAGCTCAATCTGATTATGCAGCAAGCAACCTTAACAATCCCTGCGGTGATTTTTTTTTCTGGTCTGAGCGGTGTTGCCAGCTTTTTTGTCCGCTCGCCCAAACGCACCAGCATTCTGGATGAGGTGGTCGCTAGAAGGCTGCACAGAGCTTCAGCCACAAGATGGAAGTTTAACAGCAGAACTGTCAACACCATGCATGAGCACCTGGAAGACCTCATTCACTGTTTTGAAACCATCAACTCACCTGGTTCTTTTGACGGCAACACAATTAGAGAACTATGTGGGTTTCTCAGGATGCTGCAGGACGAGGATTTCCAGGTTTTTTATTTAAATTTTTTTTTTTGCAGCTGTTTAGTAAAATTATACCTCACGTGGACATCCTGTACAAGAAACTGTAGAAGTAGGATATCAATGCAGTTTTCATCAAGCACATCCTCCAAATCTTCATGAACTGACTGTTTTCCATCAAAAGTCATTTCCCCCCTCTCCTCTGCCACAGAACTAGTCTGCATGAGATATGGCCTCAAGGTCTCATGCATTTGCTTATAACCTGCTTCTTTTCAGCTCAACAGAAGAATGAAGAATGGAATCCAACAAAGTGTTAGTCAATAAATAAGATGTGACCAATCTGTGAAATCAAAATATTAATTACTTTATTATAATCCTATAGATTATAATGAGAAATATGACTTTAAATGTTCCAATAGGACTGATCTCACGTAGCGTTAAGACATGACACATTACTTTCACTGATCCAATCAGAATCTGCCAGATCTGACGGAGGCGTGGTTTTGATGGTGTTTGGTAAAATCTGTCATCTTTTCATTCGACCATAAACCAAAACATCCGAAGTGTAAAACTATGCCCACGTCATCTTTAACGCCAGTTCAAAGCGTTCTAGAGAAGTGTCGGAGTGGCCAATCCATAACTTTCCTCTTCAGCCGAAAGAGCCAACGACAAGCTGGAAAATCTGTTGCCGTCCCAACTGCGGTTCCTTTCAGAATAAAAGCTGAACCATCAAGACCCAGGTTTGGGTCTCGCTAGACGCCAACAAAATCGTTATGACCCGGAAGTATCTCACAGACTGGTGGTCGGCTGCCGCTGCTTTTCCTACCGGCTTCGGTTCCAGAAAAGGTCAAGCTTCACCTTGGCATTCCTGATCTAACGGGGACTTCCGCTAAGGGTATGTAGGCTGGCGAAATGGCGTCAAATGTGTTTATGAATCTCCTAATCAAAGCTTAGCACGAAGACATCACCTTCAGTTCCCATCAGAACTAATCGCTTCTTCGGATTTGCTGGTTCTGAGCAACATTACACCTCACCCCATTCACCGTCTCATCCACCTTAGTTACACCATACATTTAGTATTTAAAGGTAGTCTAGTTTAATTTGTTTAGTAATACATTTTTAAACTTTTAAACTTAACTCTCTCTTCTGTTGTCTGAGTGAATACGAAGCTGTTATTTGTCACGTTATGGAAGATGGTTCAGACCCAAAATGCAGATACCCAGGATGACACGAGGCAGGAGTAGATAAAGAAAAATCCTTTTATTTGAGGATGAACAAAAATAAATCCAAAGGCAGTGATCCTAAAGTCCAAAACTCCAAAGCAGGAGAAACAAAGGTCACCAAGAGCACAAACTGGGATGAGACAAAAAAAAAAAAAACTCACAGAGGACGAACAAACGCTGACAGAATACAAACAACAACAATGGACTGACAAGAACATTGAGACAAGGAGAGGCTTTATACACTGGGAGGAGCAATTAGGGAAACAGGAAGCAGGTGTGTGGAGCGAGGCTGGAGGAAAGGCAGGTGACAACAATTATCTGGATGGGGAAGAGGACCAGTGGAGGGCAGATAAACCTAAAACTATATAAAACACAAAACTAAACCTAAAGACTAAGGGAAGGACTCAAACAAACCCATACACATACTGACACACACACACACACACACACACACTCATACACACATACAATGAACTGGAGAACAAGAGGCTGGAGCTACAACTTAAGACACTCAACAGAGATGCGGACAAAGGACACATGAGGGCGCTAAGAGAACACAAAGGGGAATCCAGAGAGGGATGGAGAAACATTAGGAGACACATGGGGAAAGACGCAGACAAAGGACACATGAGGGCGCCATGAAACACAAAAGGAGAACCTTACAAACTGAGCTTTCTACCTTCGAGAGCTGGTGAAATTTGACTTAGGAGTGGAATAGCCCTTTAAACTAACCATAATTATAACCAAAGCACAAAATAGTCAGCATTTTACCTGTCACTCGATTGTCATATCAGACAACCATGTGACATTTACAAAACACTTCAAAGTTATTATATTATAAGCAAACTTTCCATGTCGCTGTTTCACACTCAAGTCAGAGAAATTTTTTTTTGATGCATAAAACTTCTTAGTGTTGTCATGTTCTTATGTTTAATTTTTTGACATTTGGATTTACTAACAGGCATTGTTGGTCTTCCCTCAGGCAATCATCTCAACAGCAGTAGCAGGAGGCCACAGAAACCACCACCAGAAGGACAACTGCCTTGGGAGAGGACGAGAAGCAGAGGCTGTGGGAGAATATCTGTAACACCATCCTGACTCACACCAGAGAGAGGTTCTCCTTCACCAACCACCTGGTCGGTGCCACACTGCTACAAGCAGAAATGTTTGAGCAGCACTGCCACAAATTTCCCACGGGTGCTCTGAATGCCACGGTGGAGGCATACCCCATGTTCAACAAGAACAAACTGAAGACAGAACTATCTCTGGTCTATGAGAACCCTGAGTTCAGGAGCTGCTGCGGTGTGCTGGCGTTGTATCAGCTTCTCATGAGATACAACCTCCAGGACACGTTTTCTGAGACATCCTCATCACAACCCCAATGATGCCAGCTGAGGCTGAGAGGTGCTTCTCAACTCTCAAAAGAATTAAGACATTTCTGAGAAATTCAATGAGCCAAGAACGCCTTAATGCGCTGGCCATGCTGTCCATAGAGAGGGAGCTAGTCTGGTCCATGCCTGACGCCATCGATCACTTTGCTGCTTTGAAAGACAGATGAGCAAAGTTTCATTACAAATGAACTGGTTCCATATCTTTGCTTGTGGCATAAACTACTCGCTGTGAAACTGTTATTTCTTTTACTCAAAATGCAACAAACCAGATTGTGAAAACTTAAAAGATTGATGAAACAATTCACAGAACCCTATTTTCATTTATAAAAATGTACAGATAGCTGATTTATTGCTGATTGTTTTTTAGATATGCTTTCTGTATTCTGTTTGTTGTGTTCAACTTGTTCATTGATCATACATTTTATACTTACAGGCCTGTACTCATGATAAATTGTATATTAGTTTTCACATTTGATTTAAATATGACTATTGCATCACAGCATTAAACCTTTTTTACCTTGAATTTGGTTGCTGTTTTACACTTAAGGTAATACTTTCTGATTTTCTTACTTTACTGTAATATTTGAGAATGAACTTGCTGAAGGGCCAAAATGATCACATTGCTTAGAAAAACTATAGGCTGAGTTAGATAATAGGTTTGTAGAGCCATATGAGGAAATTAAAATTTAGTTAAACAGATTGATTTTGGGGGGGGGGGGGGGGGGGGGGGTAGCCTTTGTCGTCATGTATCGCCCCTCTGAGATTTTTCTCAGGACCCGCCACTGGTAAACACCAACATGCAGGAAACAAGATGGGGGGGGGGGGCAACTAGTGCTCGGTGCCTCTCAGTGGGAGCAACTCCAGAGTGATAGAGTGTCCAGACCCTCTCAAAGAAACTGGTTCCAGAACCAGAGCCTTGCATCAAGGTGATTCCAACTATGTCTAGCCAGAAACTTTCAACCTCAATCACCAACTGAAACTCCTTCCCCACCAGAGAGGTGACATGCCACATCCCAAGAGCCAGCTTCTGTAACCGAGGATCAGACTGCCAAGGTCCCCGCCGTCGGCTACCACCTGTCACACACTACACCCGACCTCTTTGACCCCTCCCTTGATTGATGAACCCAAGGGAAGGGGGACCCACGTTTCCTCTTCGAACTGTGCCCGTCCGTGCCCCATGGGTGAAAGTCCGGCCAGTAGGTGCTCACCAACATGCCCCAACTCCAGGCCTGGCTCCAGAGGGTGGTCCCGATGACCCGCGTCCAGGCGAGGGAACACTGTTTCCATTTTTGTTCATATTCATAACAGGTCTATGGGCTGCACTTTGATCCTCACCTTGGACCTATTTGCCATGGGTGACCCTACCAGAGACATAAAGCCTCAGACAACTTAGCTCCTAGGATGATTGGCACACTCAAAACCCTCCACCATGGTTAGGTGGCAGCCCAGGGATCTCCGTGACTTCCTAAATGGGAATGCCCAGCATTAATCAATCAAAATCAGCGTGCTTCGCACTCCTGTGCAACCCATCCTTCCCTCACTGTCATGGAGACTGGTGAATAGAGGGTGCAAAAAAGGCAGGACCACAGTCCACTCTTGAGGATCTAGACACCCTATGCATCCACACTGGATAGGAATGAACAATTGAGGGGCACATTGGTCAAAGTGTGAGTTTTGGAACTGTGCCAAAGTCTATATCGCTCTTCTGCCTTTTTAAAAGGAGAACAACTAGCAACGGATAAGCTGAGAAGGAAATCAGTTTCAGTGTAACACTTCTAAACAGTCTTCCTCAGACCTCGTCACTTTTTTCTCTGTCTGTCCGTGGGCAGCAGAGGAGCTTTGAAATCAGCCGTAACAGACCACTGTACAAGAGAAAACAATATAATGGACTAGGACAGTACAAGGATCGCAAACACAGAACAACAAAAATATAAACGATGGATTATGGAAGCCATAGAAATAAGGAGACGTAGACACACAAACATGGACAGAGACGGGACTTGTAAATTAAAGGTGTGTTCACTTATTAGCATCACAGCTGTCTACAATCTTGTAATCAGTCAGCGGGGTCTATATATACGGCTCCAGGTAGTCACTGTGTTGTTGGGTGATATGGTGTGTACCACACTCAACATGGACCGGAGGAAGCAAAGAAAAGAATAGTCTCAGGAGGTTAGAAAGAAAATGATAGACAATTAAAGACTATAAGACCATCTCCAAACAGCTAGATATTCCTGTGACTACAGTTGCACTTATTATTCAGAAATTTAGGATCCATGGGAATGTAGCCAAATTCCATGGATGTGGCCACGGGAGGAAAATTGATGACAAACGAAAGAGACAGATAATCCCAATGATGACAAAAGAGTGCAGAAAAACTTCCAAAGAGATCCGAGGTGAACTTCAAGCTCATGGAACATCAGTGTCAGATTGCACCATCGGTCGTTGTTTGAGCCAAAGGTGACCAAGGAGGACACCATTGTTGAAAACAAATCCTAAAAAGCCAGATTGGAATATGCCTAACTACATGTTGACAAGACACAAAGCTTCTTGGAGAATGTCCTATGGACAGAAGAGAGAAAAGTTAGAGTTTTTGCCACGACACATCAGCTCTATAATCACAAATGAGAAAATTTATCATATCAATAAAAGAACACTGTCTACTGTGAAACATGGAGGAGGTTGTTTTATGTTTTGTGGCTGCTTTGCTGCATCTGTCACAGGGTATCTTGAATCTGTGCAAGGTCCAAAGAAATCTCAAGACCATCAAGGGGTTCTAGAGAGAAATGTGCTGGCCAGTGTCAGAAACCTTGGTCTCGGTGGCAGGTCATGAGTCTTGCAACAGGACAATGACCCAAAACACACAGATAACACCCAAGAATGGCTAAGAGGAAACCATTTGTAACCGGATTACAGGATACAATAAGATAATTAAAAGAAAAAATAAACAAATGGGCCAATAATTAGGTTCGGGGAGAATTGGAGGTTGTTTAAGAATGACTGGAGTCACGGGTATAGCATGAAACGGTTTATATACTAAATTTTAATAATAATGGGAAGTATAACACATAAAGATAACACACAAAAACAGATGAAAACAATCGACAATAGTAAAATGCTCGGTATGAGATTTGATCATATGAGTCACAAGTCAGCCGGCGTCAAGTCAAATCCCCACGCTTGGGGTGAAAGTCAGAGTCCGGTGGTGCGATTTTTTCCTACCGCACCGTTGAGATTGTTCACAGAAGAGAGCAGTCTGCTCTTCAGTTACTTGAGATGTCCTGGTTCGTTCAGTGGTTAAGGCTCGCCATCTCCCTCGTCAGGAAGAAATCCAGTTCTCGTTCCAAGTGAGTGATCATAGGAGTCGGGATCAAACCCAAGGAAAAAAAAAACCCAGCCTGTAAACAACAGGACTGTTAGCAAGTTGGCATCGACCCTTCTCGTCACATCACAGCATAAAGTCTTACAGACTTAAACAAATGCTTCACTCTATTGGCATAGCCAATCATGTTTGGGTTCACAGTTCAACTAACATAACATCAATTTGATTGTCTATTAAAATAATTCTCAGTAGCTCTGGAAATATAATTACATATGACAACAATTGTTCAGCTCAATAGGCTCAGTTAGATTCTATTACTCTACACTATTCAACAAGAAATACATTCATGACAACAAGGATACATTTAGTTGTGTTTCTATACAGCATTGTGACACCTTGTATATCTGTAACACAATAAATAAATAAATAAATAAATAAATAAACAAACAAACAAATAAATAAATAAATAAAATTTTCTATAACAAAATTAAACAAAATATAAATTCTGGTCCTTTGGTCCACCTTTGTAAAATAATTCCTCCCTAATCAGTTAGCTTTTATTTATTTTTATTTATCTATTTTTTTTATTATTAAATGTTTGGTTAAGGGACGCATTGCTAATTCTATGGCGTTAGCTATAACGCCCCTGAGGACCTTGTACATCTAGGCCGTACCACCGTTAACTGGCGGTTTGAGCCGTTAACTCCTGGGAATCCTATATGCCGTACCGCCGTTAACTGGCGGTTTGAGCCGTTAACTCCTATATGCCCTACCACCGTTAACTGGTAGTTTGAGATGTTAACTCCTGGGATCTAACGTCTAGCAGCCCACTGCTGTCACCTCGGTTGCTGTAATTAGCTTTTTGAATTTAATAATTTACTGAATTTAATCTCATTCACTCACCAACGCGCTCCAACGGTTCCCTCCTACAGAGGATTGGTTCACTCTGTCGTCTCCACACAAATCTATAAGAATGGAATTAATTTGATAAGCTATTTAAGTTTCCTTTTTTTTTTAAGTTGCATCGTTAGCTTTTTCTCTTCTTTTTTCTTTACTCACCGCGTTGGTTCCAAGTTCCTAGCTCTTATTAGAAGGAGTCAAGTCCGCCTCTCCCTCTATCTATGCGGCACCCAAATCAGGGTTCTTCACGGCCTCGACCGTTGTTTTTTTTCCTCTCTCTCTCTCTCTCTAACCGCTCAGTCTTTGCTTTCTGTATCTGCGTGCTGCACAGCCGTTTGTCTCTCCTCTCGCTCAGCTGCGTCGCACGGTTTTATTTCGCGGAGGCGGGACTTATTTCTCTCAGCCAATGAAATTTCAGATTCCCACCTGGACCAATAGTATACAGCTTTCCTCTTCTGTTTCTGTTAGGGATGTTCAAGATTCTTGTTTTAACCGATGTTTAATATTAAACTCGTTATTTTAGTTATTCACCCTTCCAATAATTCATTATGAAATTATCTATTAGTTAATTAGATATCTATTAATTAGTATTGTTAATTTCCTTAATTTATATTTTATATTTTATCTAAATTGAGGATGGATCATATTAGTAAGCCAATTAGTTAATACCTCATTAAGGTTCTAGCTTCTGGGTTACATCCTCCCCCATTAAATATCATGCACGTCCCTGTGCATTGTTTCTACGGGGTACACAACTTCTTGAGTAAGAGAGTCAATAAAAGCTTTATTAAGTCCTTGGAAAAGGGACCTAACTACGGTCACTAGTGGATTGCCCAATTGAGAGTAAGTTAGTCTTTGAGGAGGCTGACTACTTCGTTCAGATCTCCTGACATACATCTCTGGTTGCACAGTATCATGCTCATCCGTTTCGGTTTGATTCTCAACTGAGACAGGACGAAGTGAGCTCTCTGTTTCCGACAGAGCTGATGAGCTATTCTCTAAGACTTTGGTCTTTTCAGATGTATGTGTCTGATCGTGTATGATGGGTTCAAAACTTACATCACGTTGCTGCGACTTTAGGACACCATCCAATTGAGGTAGGTTTGTGTTAGTTTCATCCCCCGTTTCTACGTCAGGTAAGTATACTTCGTTTTTTTTCGTTTTTTCAGGTAAGTATGTTGCTGCTTCTTTCACTCTTTCAGGTAAGAATGTCGCAGTTTCACTCATTCTGTCAGGTAAGAATGTTTCGGTGTTGATGCCTTTGTCAAGTAAGGACAATTCAGCATTTTCATTACCAGCTAAGGTTGGTTCCTTGCGATCCCCTGTGTGTAAGGATAGTGTGTTTTGTTGTTGAATATTATTTACCGGTCCTGAATCTGCTATGAGTTCCCTATTTGGCAAGGTGACCGCTATTTGATAGGATGGTCGGTTTAGCACTTGTGGAAGATCAGAGTGATAAAACTCATCTACCTCTTCGTCAAGTGGCTCATCTGGGTCAGGTTCTAAGGCTGAACTCTGTCTTGTATGAGGTCTGCTAGGTTTCGTAACGCGTTCTGTTTCATTTTCTAATGAAGAGAGAAAACCACAAGGCAGTAAAAGATCTCTGTGGAGTGTTCTGTTGGGTCCTTCTCCGTTCTCTGGTTTTACAGTGTATACTGGCAAGTTTTCCATCTGTTTGAGAACTATATACACTGTTTGCTCCCATTTGTCTGCTAATTTATGCTTTTCTCTTAAGCGAAGATTTCGGACTAAAACACGATCTCCCACACCTAGTGTGGACTCACGAATGTTTCTGTCGAACCGTTCTTTGTTCTTCCTCGCTGTTTTTTGAGAGTTTTTTATGACAATGTCATAACTCTGTTCCAGATGACTCTTCAGTTCTTTAACATACTGAGAATGAGTTATAGAGGGCTTGTTCAAATGCGGTAACCCAAAGGCAATATCTATAGGCAACCGAGGCTGCCTACCGAACATTAGCTCGTAGGGAGAGTATCCCGTCACGTCATTTTTTGTACAATTGTACGAGTGAGTAAGTGGTTTTACAAAATCGCGCCAGTGATGTTTCTCAGTGGCTTGTAAAGTTCCCAACATGCTGAGTAATGTACGATTGTACCGTTCAACGGGGTTGCCACGAGGGTGATAAGGGCTCGTTCTGACTTTACGGATACCAAGTAAAGAACAAAGTTCCTTGATTGTACGTGATTCGAAATCCCGTCCCTGATCACTATGAAGACGCTCAGGAAACCCGTAGTGGACTAAAAAATGTTCCCACAGGTTCTTCGCGACGGTGGTGGCTTTCTGATCTTTGGTTGGGATGGACACTGCATACTTTGTAAAATGGTCTGTAATCACTAAGACATCTTTAGTGTTCTTACTGTCTGGTTCTATGGAGAGAAAATCCATGCAAACTAACTCCATAGGTCTGGTGGTGGTAATACTCACCATTGGAGCAGCTTTGTCAGGGAGGGCCTTCCGACGGATACATCTTTCGCAAGTTTTAACTTTGATTTCGATATCACTAGCCATTCTTGGCCAGTAAAAACGGGACCGAATGAGATCTGTCGTACGTTCAACCCCAAGATGCCCCATATCATCATGTAGGCTTTGCATGACTGTTGAACGTAATGAATCAGGCAAGACTAACTGCAATGATGTCTCTGGTCCTAATTGGCGTCTCCGGTACAGTAAATCATTTTGAAACTCAAACCGTTTCCACTCTCTCAAAAGGTTAAGAACCACCGGGGGTTCTGCAATAGTATCAGTTGGCGGTTTATTGTCAGTCATAAGCAGCTGAATGACTCGGCCAATGGTTGGATCTTTCCTCTGCAAGGAGACAAGGTCAGCATGGTTATACTTGGGCACAGCAAAGAAACTGTCACTATTGTCTTCCAACTGGAATAGGTCTGGAATGGCCGCTGCAGACATGGCAAGTGACTGAACTAAACCACAAGGAGAATCAGTCTCATCCAAGACCATGTGCTTTTGGCATGTTGCCTTCACTGCTTCGGCTTGAAGTTGAAGCTCGACTTCTTTGACAGAGGATAAAAGATGAGATCGGAACTCATCTAGTCGTTGGCATTCCTCAGTGAATTTTGAGTTGTCTTCAGGTTTATCATGCAGCCTCCTAGACAGGCCATCCGCGTCAACGTTCTGTGTACCTGCACGGTATCTGATGTCAAAATTATAGGTGGACAACGCAGCTAGCCAACGATAGCTCGTTGCATCGAGTTTTGCCGTTGTTAAGAGGTAAGTTAACGGATTATTATCAGTAATGACAGTGAATGTGTTCCCATACAAATAGTCATGAAACTTATCTGTTATGGCCCACTTTAAGGCTAGAAACTCCAACTTGTGCGCAGGGTACCTAGTTTCACTAGAGCTTAAACCGCGACTTGCATAAGCGATTACCTGTGTGACACTGTTTTGCACTTGGTATAGCGCTGCACCGAGTCCGGTCGTACTAGCATCTGTGTGTACTAGATATGGGAGTTTTGCGTCAGCGTAGCCAAGAACTGGCGAAGTGGTAAGTTTTTCAATAATAGTTTGAAAGGACTTCTCACAGTCTTGACTCCAACAATTCCCAAAGGGTTCTTTGGGGTTCAAGTACTTTGATCTACATGGTGGTGTTTTAAAGTTTTTCCGTTTGGGTGGATAACCAGCCGTGAGAGATGTTAGTGGCTTGACAATATTTGAGTAATCTTTAACGAAGCGTCGGTAATAACCGGTAAATCCTAAGAAAGATTGGAGTTCCTTCAAAGTCTGAGGCTTCGGCCATGTTTTGAGTGCTTCCACCTTATCTGGATCGGTTTTTATGCCATCTCGAGATACTATATGTCCAAGATAACGCACAGATGTCTGGAAAAAACGACACTTATCTGGTGATAGCTTGAGTCCGTATTCTCTAAGCCGTTCAAGAACGTGAGAAAGTCTGGTTTCGTGTTCTTCCAAGGAGTTGGAAAAGACGATCAAGTCGTCTAGGAAAACTAACACTTCCTTCAGATTAATGTCCTTCATACACTTTTCCATAACCCGTTGGAAAGTGCTTGGAGCATTTGTTATTCCTTGTGGCATACGGTTAAATTCATAAAACCCAAACGGGCAAACAAAAGCAGTTTTAGGTTTATCCTTTTCACACATCTCTATTTGATAGTAACCTGACTTGAGGTCCATCACAGAAAACCACTGTGATCCAGCGAGAGCAGAAAAGGACTCCTCCAAGTTAGGCAGGGCATATGCGTCGCGAATGGTTTGCAGATTAAGCTTTCTATAGTCTATACATAGACGTACCTCACCATTCTTTTTCCGAACTACCACTAATGGTGAGGCAAATGGAGACTCCGACTCTCTTATTATACCGGTTTCCAAGAGGGCTTCCAAATGTTTTCTCACGGCTTCATAATCATGTGGATGGATCGGCCGAGATTTCTGTTTGAATGGGGTCTCGTCTTTTAAGTTGATGTGATGTCTTATCTGTTGTGTATGACCAAAATCAAGATCGTGGTGCGAAAACACATCGGAGTAAGTGTTAAGTTTGTTGGTGATCCTCCCTTTCCATTCTTCGGACAAGGGCGAAGTACCGAAGTCAAAACTGAGAAGAGGGTTTGAAGGTGAAGTCTGTTGCTGCGAACTACACGCCGCAAGTACTTTCTGATCACTTTTGTCAGGTTCTGGATATGGCATAACACGATCGGCTTTAACTAACTCAGCGATCACACAGTTAGTGGGTAATGTGATGTCATGGTTAGTTTCGTTTCTTAGTACAACAGGTACTTTGTATGGACCATGTGAAGGTAAGGAAATGAGGCAACAGTCTACAATTATACCCCCTGGTAGAGAACCATTGGTGGGTTGTTCAATGAGTGCATAAGGCTCATGCTTGTTTTGGCTGGGTTGCATAAACCCTTCTAGTAACAGTTTTTTATTTGCAGGGAGAACTTCTTGGGTTCTCCCTCGAAGCTTCACCACACCAACTCGTCCATCTTTGCTTTGTTTTTTTCTGACTGCTAAGGCTTTTAGCACGTGTTGGTACCCATAAGAGAGTGCCTTGGAATCAGGTAAGTTATTGGCAGACAATTGCTCATACAAAGGATCGAGTGTGTTTGTGCCAATGAGTAGTGGTGTATCAGAGTTTGAGCTTATATCCGGAACCACTAACGCAAGGGTAGGTAACTCAAGTCCAGACTGATCGAGCTCTTTTGGAAATGTGACACTTATCTCTATGTATCCTAAATAAGGAACTGCTTGACCGTTTGCGCCCTCGACTTCTAACAGATTACTGATGGGTTTAATTGAGAGGTCAGGTAAGTGTTCTTGGTAAAAAGAATTGGCAATGGTGGTTACCTGGGACCCTGAATCCAGTAAACAATTACATTCAACACTGTTAACTGAGACTGTAGCTGTGCATCGCCCACCCACTAATCTTTTGGGAAGTTTTGGCACTGAATGAGCATGAACTGGCTTGCAAAAAAGTCTCTCTGTCCTTTCCTTAGAGGGACTTGGTTCTACTTTAGCACCTATCTGTCCCACGATAGGAGCTTCTACCGGTTTAAAGGAGGAGACTGAGCAATTGGCTTTGACATCTCCCACTCGCGCTGCTTCTGTCTAAGAGCAAGTCTTTTAGTTGCAACTAGTGCTGGATTTGGCTCGTTGCTACAGCTAGAAGCTATGTGCCCATCTTCTCCGCACTTAAAACAGTATCCAGGCTTTGGTCTGGGCACCACTGCTGTTATCTGCTGAATCTGTTTGGGCTCATCTGGAATTTTAGTCCCCACACGGGGTTTTGACTCTTTTTGAGTTTTCTTTGCCTTTTTATCTGTGTTGTTAACCTTAAGCTGTGCAATTTGGCTCCTGAGCTCAGCGATTTGTTTGCGTAAGTCATCACAGTTATCATCTATTTCCAGTTCACAAGTGTTTTTACTCTGAGAGCATGTTGTTTGCACATTTGAATACACTCTAGTTCGTTGTGCCCCTAAGTGTTGTTTCATGCGTGCTGCTTTAGTAGCCTGTTTGTCTTCTTCAGTGCGCAGTTTGAGGAGAAGTGCTGTAAAATGAGGCGGGTTGTCTTTCTTTTGTTCGAGTTGCAGGTTTGAAATCAGCGAGCTGTCCCAACAGCCTCTGCAAAACTGCTTGAGCAGCTGCTGGTCGGCGTCACTGGAGGAAATTCCATTCCTCTGAATAACTAGGTTTAACAAGGTGTATAACCTCTGAAAGTAATCGGAAGGTTTTTCACCACTGTCCTGGTTTGTGTTTAAGAAGCGAGCAAAGAGCTCGTCGCCGTCTTCGACAGCTGCGTAAGCTGAATCGAGATGTTCAAGGTACGTTTCCGGGTCGGATTTTGGACTAAGAGCTTTAACGATGCTCGCTGCTGGGGCTGACAGACTCTCCACGATTCTTCGTACAATTTGGGACTTGGTGAGTGAAGGATCATTTATGCATAACACTACACTACTACGCCAAGTATCATAGTCAGTTTCAAAAGAAGGGTGTGGAACTCGCCCTGAGAACGGTTTTAGTCTGTATTGTGAAGTAGGCGGAGGGATAACCTCACTGCTTTTAACAATGTGTTCCACAATAACTCGCTGAACCTCAGGTGTGTTTAAAAGATTTGGTGGAATGCAAGGGTTTTGTTTTACAGTCTCTGTAGGTGGACAATTGTCCTTTGAGTTGTTCATATAGTTAACTTCTGGTGTTAAAGGCAGGGAATATGTAACTTGGTCACTATGGAGCATTGGCTCTGGTTCAGTGACTGGTTCAGATGCATGGGTATCCCTTCCTAAAGATTCCCCAATTTTTGCCAGTTCCTCCATTAGAAGGTCTTTAAATGATTGATTGCTACGCGCAGCTATGTCCCTGAGCTCTGACAGATAGGCATCAGTGGCAGATGTGCTAGTTTCTAGACTGTACGCGCTGGCTAGGTCTTGAATATGGAAGAAAACATCTGGGTTCCTAGTACAAGGTTTGTCATAGGGTAAACATTGTTTCTTTAATTCCTTAACAGTGGCTTCATGTTGAAACTCCACAATAATCTGATCACAGTTTGGTAACTTAATGCGCCTGTTAACTGGTCCGAATCCTTCCATAAACCCAAAGACTTCGTTATCAAGGTCTGTATCAGTTAACCCACTGATTAAAACAGCATTTGAAACTTTGACCTTTTCTGTTTTCACAACTTCCATTTTAAAACACTCAAAAGTACCAATAATGCCAAAATGGCAAACCACTGTGACCTCCAGGCACTCTTATGATGTCAGTCAATGGTTAGCTAAGGTAACAACTCTACAATTCTCCTGGCTGGCTCGCCAAGTTTTATGTAACCGGATTACAGGATACAATAAGATAATTAAAAGAAAAAATAAACAAATGGGCCAATAATTAGGTTCGGGGAGAATTGGAGGTTGTTTAAGAATGACTGGAGTCACGGGTATAGCATGAAACGGTTTATATACTAAATTTTAATAATAATGGGAAGTATAACACATAAAGATAACACACAAAAACAGATGAAAACAATCGACAATAGTAAAATGCTCGGTATGAGATTTGATCATATGAGTCACAAGTCAGCCGGCGTCAAGTCAAATCCCCACGCTTGGGGTGAAAGTCAGAGTCCGGTGGTGCGATTTTTTCCTACCGCACCGTTGAGATTGTTCACAGAAGAGAGCAGTCTGCTCTTCAGTTACTTGAGATGTCCTGGTTCGTTCAGTGGTTAAGGCTCGCCATCTCCCTCGTCAGGAAGAAATCCAGTTCTCGTTCCAAGTGAGTGATCATAGGAGTCGGGATCAAACCCAAGGAAAAAAAAAACCCAGCCTGTAAACAACAGGACTGTTAGCAAGTTGGCATCGACCCTTCTCGTCACATCACAGCATAAAGTCTTACAGACTTAAACAAATGCTTCACTCTATTGGCATAGCCAATCATGTTTGGGTTCACAGTTCAACTAACATAACATCAATTTGATTGTCTATTAAAATAATTCTCAGTAGCTCTGGAAATATAATTACATATGACAACAATTGTTCAGCTCAATAGGCTCAGTTAGATTCTATTACTCTACACTATTCAACAAGAAATACATTCATGACAACAAGGATACATTTAGTTGTGTTTCTATACAGCATTGTGACACCTTGTATATCTGTAACACAATAAATAAATAAATAAATAAATAAATAAACAAACAAACAAATAAATAAATAAATAAAATTTTCTATAACAAAATTAAACAAAATATAAATTCTGGTCCTTTGGTCCACCTTTGTAAAATAATTCCTCCCTAATCAGTTAGCTTTTATTTATTTTTATTTATCTATTTTTTTTATTATTAAATGTTTGGTTAAGGGACGCATTGCTAATTCTATGGCGTTAGCTATAACGCCCCTGAGGACCTTGTACATCTAGGCCGTACCACCGTTAACTGGCGGTTTGAGCCGTTAACTCCTGGGAATCCTATATGCCGTACCGCCGTTAACTGGCGGTTTGAGCCGTTAACTCCTATATGCCCTACCACCGTTAACTGGTAGTTTGAGATGTTAACTCCTGGGATCTAACGTCTAGCAGCCCACTGCTGTCACCTCGGTTGCTGTAATTAGCTTTTTGAATTTAATAATTTACTGAATTTAATCTCATTCACTCACCAACGCGCTCCAACGGTTCCCTCCTACAGAGGATTGGTTCACTCTGTCGTCTCCACACAAATCTATAAGAATGGAATTAATTTGATAAGCTATTTAAGTTTCCTTTTTTTTTAAGTTGCATCGTTAGCTTTTTCTCTTCTTTTTTCTTTACTCACCGCGTTGGTTCCAAGTTCCTAGCTCTTATTAGAAGGAGTCAAGTCCGCCTCTCCCTCTATCTATGCGGCACCCAAATCAGGGTTCTTCACGGCCTCGACCGTTGTTTTTTTTTCTCTCTCTCTCTCTCTCTAACCGCTCAGTCTTTGCTTTCTGTATCTGCGTGCTGCACAGCCGTTTGTCTCTCCTCTCGCTCAGCTGCGTCGCACGGTTTTATTTCGCGGAGGCGGGACTTATTTCTCTCAGCCAATGAAATTTCAGATTCCCACCTGGACCAATAGTATACAGCTTTCCTCTTCTGTTTCTGTTAGGGATGTTCAAGATTCTTGTTTTAACCGATGTTTAATATTAAACTCGTTATTTTAGTTATTCACCCTTCCAATAATTCATTATGAAATTATCTATTAGTTAATTAGATATCTATTAATTAGTATTGTTAATTTCCTTAATTTATATTTTATATTTTATCTAAATTGAGGATGGATCATATTAGTAAGCCAATTAGTTAATACCTCATTAAGGTTCTAGCTTCTGGGTTACACATTCGACTATTCTAAAGTGGCCTTCTATGAACCCTGACCTCAATCCTAGTGAGCGTCTTTGGAAGAAGCTGAAACACGCTGTCTGGAAAAGGCGCCCATCCATCCATCCATTTTCATCCGCTTATCTGGAGTCGGGTCGCGGGGGCAGTAGCCTAAGTCGAGAGGTCCAGGCATCCCTCTCCACAACCACTTGGGCCAGCTCCTCTGGGGGAATCCCAAGGCGTTCCCTGGCAAGGTGAGAGACACAGTCCCTCCAGCATGTCCTGGGTCTACCTTTAGGTCTCCTCCCAGTTGGACATACCCGGAAAACCTCACCAGGGAGGCGTCCAGGAGGCATTCTGACCAGATGCCCGAGCCACCTCAACTGGCTCCTCTCGATGTGGATGAGCAGCGGGTCTACTCCGAGCCCCTCCCGAATGACCGAGCTTCTCACCCTATCTCTAAGGGAGAGTCTAGCCACTCTGCGGAGAAAACTCTTTTCGGCCGCTTGTATCGGCAATCTCGTTCTTTCGGTCACTACTCAAAGCTCATGGCCCTAGGTGAGGGTAGGAACGTAGATCGACTGGAAAATCGAGAGCTTCACCTTCTGACTCAGCTCTCTCTTCACCATGACAGACCGGCACAACGCCTGCATCACTGCAGATGCAGCACCAATCCGCCTGTCGATCTCACGCTCCACTTTTCCCTCACTCATGAACAAGACCCCAAGATACTTAAACTCCTCCACCTGGGGCAGGACCTCATCCCTGACCCGGAGAAGGCATTCTACCCTTTTCTGACTCAAGTCCATCGACATATAAATATTGGACAATGGGTTTACATAGGCCACAATAACAAGTTTTTGTGCTAAAATGGGAGGTGACCACCACCGCCATTTTGACCGTGTCACAGGTTCCGTCAATCCCAGACAATTCCAAAAAAGGGAAGAGAGGTGGAGCTGAGGGTGGGGCTGTAAGGCTGGGATCAACTGACAACACCCGGTCTAACTAGCTACAAGCTAACCTGAAGCTAACCCTGGCTAACCCAAAGCTAACACGGAGGTGGGAGCCAAGCTAACGGATGTAGCCACCTAGCTACAACTGGAGCTAACTCTGTGGAACTCCCATCGACCGCATGGAGTTCAGGTGGAGGTTTGCGGCGCTTTTTTCATGAAAAGTCAGATAATATACAAAAGAAACTGTCAGATATAGGTGCTTTATAACATTCCTAGTGTGTGATTGTTATTATAACATAAAAGTCAGTCAATTATGATGTGAAGAGCCTGAAATGCGACCTCCTGAACAGAATTCCTTACAGAACCGGTGGTGTACAGCTGGATTTCACACTGTAATGATGTCTGTCAACTAGTGCTGCTTTAGTTAGAGTCACTGTTGCAGAATCAACTGACACAAAAACACCCCAAATTTTCTCCGAGCCTGACAGTAATAATCATGTGGACCGTTTCGTTGGCCAGGGCTTCGAGATATGTTCCGATTTGCCGCTGATTCTAACCTCACATCCCGTTCCACATTTTGTGAACTTGACAAATTAGCCCGAAGGCAGTGCAGACTGATATTAGCTAAATTAAATGAACCACGTCTCTCAAACTTTGCACTTAGGTAGGGAATTGAGCTGCAGTATTTCTGCGGTCAGGTCTCTCTACGAGTCCGAGAGCTCCACAAGCGGTCAGCTCGCGCAGCAGCTAGTAGGCGCTGCATCGGTCAGACATGCATCGGGCTGACCGCTGGGGAGAACCGGGTGGAAGAATGGAACACAAGTGTTCCTCCAAGAGCTCCGTCATATTTCAACCCATTTTTATGTTAAATGCACTGGGTTTTACCCTTTTACCCATCGACATATGCCCTATTAATTATTTTACCGTATTTTACATCTAAATTTCATGGTTAAACAGTACATGCTACATGTTAAAATGATAGTTAGCTAGCTACTTCGATAAACTCAGCTAGTTTAAAGGCGGCAGTGACCTAAAATACATAAATATAATTTAACTTACCGAAAAAAATTAAGTGGAGACTCCTTGGACGCTCTATTAACACAATTAATGCCACAGCAAGTCATTTTGTCCAACAATTGCACAAATAATATCCAATACAGAATACTAGGGCTGTAGCGAAGCCTCGACGAAGTCGACGGCTCGATTCTAAAAATTTGTCGACGTCAGATCCGGAAGTCGACGCACCGCGCCCACTTGTTGCATCCCCAGGAGTTTGTAAATAGAGGAGGAATCTGCCTGTTTTTCCTCTAGTTTGCCCTCTTCTCCACCTTCACTAACATCTCCGCCAAATACCGAAGACCCGGAACAACGTCCGTCCACTACTAGATTATTTTCCTGTTTTGCCCCTTCGTCTCCCGGCAACGGACAAACACTTCCGGGGTCAGATGCGCTGCTTCGTGTCTATCGCAGATGTAGAAAATCACCGGGAGCGCTTCTCCCTTCATAAAGGAGCTTCTTTCAGACATTAGGAGAGCTGTTTTGGTGGTAGCAGTCTCTCCTCCGTGCTGGTCTGTTTGCTGCTGGGTGTTTTTGGTTTATTTAAACTTGGTAACTTGAACTTAATGTTGGTAAAGCTACTGTTAGCATCTTCGCTAACAGCTTCTTGCGTTGGGATAAGCTGTTACGTTTTGGTTTAGAGTTAATCTTTTTTGTGGTGTAGATCTCCCTTTTATTACATTTAGAGTGTTGTGGGTTTTCGGTTTAGTGTAAAATACCACCTGAGTTTGGTTTAACCCATAAGACCACTCGCCTCACGCACATAAGTGACCAAAACAAAGCAGCATGGAGACACTCCATCTTCTACCACCTCTCAGGCAGCAGCCTGCACTCCCAAGTTCTACACGTCACCAGAACATAACCAACCAACACAATAAACGCAGTGTTATACAAAATGGAAGGCCTGTAGTGTTTATTCTCTTACAGTAAGAATTTATCAATTTTTTTGAGGAATTTATTTGAGATTTTCTGGTTTTTGTTAATTGTGCAATAGAAAAATAATCATTAGATTAATTTTCTAAATAGTCATTAGAATAGTCGACTATTCGATAAAATAATCGTCAGAATAATCGTTTTAAAAATAATCGTTTACCCCCAGCCCTACAGAATACACAAACACAGAGACTCAAAATCCCGAAACAGTTTCCAGGAGAGACCGAGGCTCTACTGAGGCCTTTCCACGGAGCTAGCTCTGTGGTCACGTGGGTCTGATGCTCATTAATTATACAGAATTTAAGGCTTTTAATACACTTAAACAGAAGAGTGAGAAAAAATTCACCCCCCTCAGAGTTGTCATGAGTGTAAACTAGATAATTTAAACAAAAAACATGTTTTGGTACCAGGCTGTAAACATGTTTATTTCTGCTGTCAAAATGGTATTTTTGACATGGGAGTCAATGAGGATTTGCTCGCTTCTGACACCAGCCCCCAGCGGATGAGGGTGGAACTGCAATTTTTGGTACTTCCGGGTTGAGACCAATTTCTGAGCCGCATTGTGGGGGCTTGCTCAAGACCATGGTCTCAGATTTGAAAAGGTGCCCTTCAAACCTAAATCGACTGGAGAAGTTTGCTCATGAGGAGTGGGCCAAAATACCTGTTGTGAGGTGCAGAAGTCTCATTGACAGTTACAGGGATCATTTGATTGCAGTGACTGCCTGAAAAAGTTGTGCAACAAAATATTAAGTACATCATTTATTTCCAGGCATGATCCATCAGTTTATTTTTGAAATAATTCTGTTGAAGCATGGTTGAAAAGCAATGTCTGACTTTCATTGTTTAAATTCCATAGAAGTTGTGTTTATTATTACTTTTTGTCAGATTCAAGTTATTTCTGTGACCATTGTGGGTTTTTCTTTTATTGACTGAAGGACACAAACAATTTTGTACATGTGTGTGAACAAGATACATCCTGCTGCCAGCATCAGCGAGAGGTTAAAAGCAAGTATAGTCCCAGCTTTGGTGTGCATGAAACTTCTGCCGTATACATATAAAAGCTCATTTCTCATGATAATAAATGAGGAAATATGATGCTGATGTAATAATCAGAAACGTTTAGTAATTCAGGTCCTAAAGGACACTGGAAAAAGCAAATTACTCAAAAACTGTCAAAATGATTTTTGCACAATTTGCTCTTTTAGAGTCAGAATCTTGTCTTTTAGATACTGTCTTTATAATAATCTCCTGTTTATTTGTTCACTCATATTAACTCACTGCTGTTTGTAAAATATGGCAAACATAAATTACATTCTTTTCATGATATTATTTAGCAAGTTTTCACTGAAGTAAGAAGACGATGGAGCAGTGTTTCCTTTATTAAGGCCCCTCACACTGGGACTTAGTGGGAGATTTGGGCGTCACGCCTCCCTGCCACAGTTTCTGTAAATCGGCTTTCTATGGCCATGACAGTCATTAGCCTTGCCCCTGGCGGTAATCCTCTAGTTTCTGTCTTTAATGGAAGCAGGAAGCTTTACTCTGGAACTGCATCTGCTGCAGGGCTTCATATGGAGGCTGCATGTTATCCAGAACAAAGTGCACCTACCTGCTCTACATTAAAACACGTTTAATAGCAGTGGACCCTTGTTCAGAAAAGAGTTGTTCAGGAAAGTTCTGCACAAAGAAACTTATGAACAGTATTATAAGGTAATTAAGAACTTTTACTGAAAAAGCAAACCCTGTGAGAAAACTTTTAAGTTATGCCTAGGGAGTAAAAAAAAAACCTCCAGGTTGGAAACTGCAGAAATAAACTATCCAACCAAACATCTGTCATACACTAGTTCCACCTCGGATGCCTACAACAACACTAAAACACACATTACACACTGTTGCATCAGTACCGAAACCCTTGTACCTTTATATAAAAGAGTGCATTTACCTTTTTCTTCTTGCAATTAATTTTAATGATTAACATCTTTATTTTCTTGTGCATGACTTTCAACTTTATTTGAAGAATTTGAAGTTTGTTTTAGATATAGGTGATAGCTAAATAATAAGAAATAAAGAGCAAACTAACCAAAACCCTCTAAAGGAAGCAGTGGCATGACAAAATGTAGGAGAAATTACTTATGCATGGAACTGCTTGTGCTGCTGTTGTAAAATAAAAGTGCAATGTTCTATTACTTCTAAACCAAAAATATGCAAACTAGTTGTCATGAAGTCATCCAGACGAAAGACCTGCTGGTGTTTGGACAGACAGATTGGTGAAAACTTTCTTTGTTGCTTATTAATTTACAGAAAGTGAAGCTGCTCTAATGGTAGAATGTACATTTTTATGAGAGGTAGAGCATAATAATGAAGAACTGTGCTGCAAAGAAAGTGAATGTGGAGCATCTACAGAAAAGAATGATCATAGGAATGTGTCAACTGAAAACATGGGACTTCATGTAACAAGAAGCCCAATGCATGAAGGGTAATTAAGATGTGAGCACATTATTAAATCTAAACACACTGAAAAATAAGTCTTAAAAATGAAAAATCTCCTAAATCAGAATGAAAAACATCCACTAAAAAGATGACTAAACGAAAACAGAGTCTGGATAATAAATCTAAACCCACTCAATCAAGCCCAGAAACTACAGAACAAATGACGAGATGCATCAAACGCTGTGTGCAGATTATGTTGATCTGAATCACAACACATGACAGAAACGTTCACATCTGCATTTTCGAAGGGTCCACAAGCTGTCAGCAAAGTGGTAACAAGAGCAAATTGCATGTGAGAAGGTCCATGGGTGGGTCAGCGCTGCCATCGGCATTGGGAACAGACAATTAGTTCTCTTTCATTTAGTCACAATGTGGAGAGCAGCCAAATGTGAGAAACATCAAGGTGAAGACGACTAATTTTCTCAGTCAGCTGCTAATGATGAGGGTGAAATCGGAGAACATGATTGTCCACATGTGGACAATCATGTTCTCCGATCTCACCCTCATCATTAGCAAATCTGTGGTACAACATGCATGTTGTACCACAGATTTGTAGGACAATGCAGTGTAGATTTGGTGGTAGAGTTGTAGTTTTACAGACACACCAGTTTTTTACTTCTAACACCAAATTGACACTTTAAAAATCCCACTGAGGCAGTGTGAGCTCAACTCAGATTCAATCAATTTCAAATCTACTCAAGAGGAGATAATTGCAGAAACCAGAAAAAACAAACATGCATTCTCCAGAGAACAAAACAGGAAACACTAGACGTGGTTTACTGAATGAATATCACATCTCAAATCCCTGTTTGTGAATCACTTCGCTGGTGATCCTCATATCGATTTATTCTGTCTTCCACAGCCCTGCAGCAGGGTGATTGTGTTAGTTTTAATGAATTAACTCATGCTGGCTTCTTTATTTCCACATTTCTGTCACCACTGTGTGTGGAGGAGTTATTGCAGGCATCACCCCAATAACACACCCACTTGTATAATTCAAAGTTTGTCTGAGAGTCATAATTCTGTTTGTCTGTATAACATTTGTGAGTTATCACTTTTATCGTGTATAATGCAAGTAGGGATTGGTGCTGTTGGTCCTCGGCTTGTGATGGATCAGGTTAAGGGGGGTCTTTATGGAAAAAAGGTTGGGAATCACTTTCCTACACCTATTTCTTTGCATTAGCTTCTGATTGAAAATAGACGGTGAAACTCTAGGATTTAAAAATCCTGACAGAGTGACATCATACTGTCACTTAACATTCATGGACTTAGGCGTCTTGGCTCGCGACGGGGAAGGTTGTTGTTGTTTTAGTGTCCAGGAAACAGCAGAGAACATCTCAGCTAGAATAAGATAACCATTAGCATTAGCAACTCCACCACACAGCAGAACTCCTCCAGGCATCTGTTATTAGTGGAGATACAACCTCGACGTTGCAGAGCAAAGAGAGTCAGTGGTAGAGTCAAACTGTTGTTATCCAGTCTGAGGAGAGATGTTTAAATATCAGGAAATAAGACTCCATATCCTGTCATCTGAAGCCCAGCTGTGATGTGGTTCACTTCTAGTTTCTGAAAATGGTGCACCAGTGTTTTGTTTCCCCAGAGTACGGCTTACAAGGCATTCACTCCTACTAGAGACTACTGCAAAAGTATTGATTAAACACCTGACTCTGATTTACAGTTCTGTGAAAAATACTCTGAAGTAAAACTAACACTGCATTGTTCTGTGTAGCGTCATGAATGGCCTCATATTTGTGACCCAAAGGTCACACTTTCCCAGCTGGGTCGAGCTGGATCAAGCCGTAACTTTTGCTCCACAGAGTACCCATCAGGAGCTGGGATGTCTGCAAAACATCATCTTTATCTGGCTGCTGTTCCGTCCCAAGATGAACACTTCAAGATTTTAAAATAATAATTTTGTAACGGAATTGAAGTGATGTAACTATCTAAAGTTGTATTTTAATACACTGTAAGTAGTTCACTTTTTATAAACAGAAGAATAGGCTGTTTTTATCATCAGGGAGTTTAATTAAACACTCTGTATTGACTTTGAGACAAGAAAAGAGAGAGAGATGGGATCGTTTGAGAATCTTTAATTTCTGAATTATAAATTCTAAACAATCTACCAGGACTAACTCTGTGATGGATGAAAATGGATTCGGATGTTGTGTTGGTGCGTGTGTGTGTGTGTGTGTGTGTGTGTGTGTGTGTGTGTGTGTGTGTGTGTGTGTGTGTGTGTGTGTGTGTGTGTGTGTGTGTGTGTCTGGTTCAGACTCTCTAGGCTGACGTCAATGAATCTGGTCGTCTTGTTATGACTAGATATCACGAGGCTTATAAAGTGATGACATGAGCCGCTATTTTGCCGTGTACGTACCCAGTGGGGGTCTCCCAGGTAGATCAGGAAATGCCAGGTCTGGAGACCTCGGATGTACGCTGGAGCTGTCGGTGCAGCGATCACAACGTTTCAAAGCCCGTCTGGAGGGTCGACCCCGGTACCGTTCGGCGGCGTTGGCAGGTGCTCTTATTTTGAAAGGATGTCGTCTGGTTATTAAACGACGAAAATCTCCAACTTCACAGTTCTTAGTTTAAAGAAGAAAACACATCTGGCCAGGCTGTGCTTTTCTTTAGGATGACGGTGAATAGAACTGAAGTCAAAATGGAACTGCCTTAAAAATGGCGTTGCCTTGTTTTATATCTCTGAATTGTTGATAAGTTGGAGTAAAGCGGATTGGACACTTGAAGTCAACACCAGATTCTCCTGCGGCAGCCGAAAGCTCTGATTGGTTGGAACAATGTGTCATGCGTTTCTATGGAGATGAGGATCAGTATGTCTGTGCCGTAGTCCTGTTTTCATTAAACATAATTCATGACATATTTATTTCACAGATCATTCACTTGATTATTGTTGATCAACATCTGTTTTGCTCAATAATTTTAATCACAAATAAAGTACTTTGATTAAGTAAAGTTTCTTCTTCTCCTTCGGACTCTTCTCCTGGAATGTAAACAGTCTGAGGAACACCCGACCTTGGCTTTTCTACACGGTGTTATTGTGCACAGGGGGCAGCTGTGTGGAGCTGAAAATAATGAACTTCATAACCTTACAATTTTAAAATAATAATTTCATAAACTGTTTTACTGTTTATTACAATCATCATGAATAATCGTCTTGGTTCAGTATAATGTATTTAATTACTGAAATGACTTATTATTCTTTGGGTTAATAATAATTATTATTTATGATAATCGGTAATATGTGATCATAAACCAGAAGGTCATTTGCACGTGTACACCTCATGCACAGAGTGTATCCAGGGTAAAGTTAACCACCTCACATGTCTTTACTCCATAACAACGAGCTTTCTGACGCTGAGAGGGCGTGTTCTGAGGTTTTGTTAAAGCCAAATCTCCCCAGCTCAAGTTCAGTTCTTGAACCACACCAGAGGACGAGGGTCGGCCGCCCCAGCCTCACTAAGCATTCTGTCACACCGATAGAATTGCTCCGAATAGACGCACCTGTTTCCAGCTGACACAAAAACTCCAGAGTTATTGATTTTGAGACGCAAATAGTTTCATCAGTCGTGTGACCCACGGAGACATCTCAGGACCGATTTGAGATACACCGAGGTCTCTCTACTAACCTCGTGCCCAGAGGAAACGATCTCCCTGACATCTCGGATCCACAGAGGGTCTCCTGAACTGGGTGAGGTAGACATTGTCCGACAGATGGTGTCTGTATGCTGTTCTATAAGAAACATCAGTTAGCTGCAAAACAAGTTTTCCACCCAGAACGCTTTCTCTCTCCGAAAGAAACCTTCTGAGATTCATTCACGCATCCAAACCTCGCATTCCATTTTAGTTTTCCATCCAGACACAGGTTTGTTTTAATAACAAGTTTAATATCAAGCTGTTACAAAATGTCATTTCTTAATTGTCATTTTTAAAAGTGTTAGTAATAAATTCTTAACTTTTTAAAACCTGACTCTTCTTTGAAATGAAACACAGAATGGTGTATATTTTGGTTATTGAATAAGCAAAGATTCCTTTAACTTCTGATTCAATAAATAAACTTTTGCTAAAATGTAATTATCTTAAATTAAAAATTAATCTTTGGATTAAATATAGATCAAGCTAGTTGGCCTATGAACTTCTATCGAATATATTAATATCCTATATATGATAGAAGCTTCATTTGCTAATTCGCTTGATCTTCTTCAGAACTATCTAACTAGCTGATAGCAAACAGCGTTAATTCTAATATGTAGTTTAACCATGCTACATCTGTCAGCGATCAAACATGGTGGTGGTAGAGTGGAACCATGAAGTCTGCTTACCAGCAGAACATCCTGAATGAGAATGTCTGACTTTTGACCTTAAACAGGCTGTTTATACTGGAAACCCCTTCAGTGTGACTGAATTATAGTATCTCTGTAATGAAAAGTGGGTCAAAATGTATCCACAGTGACATGAGACTAATAATATTTACCCTAAATGCATGAATGTGATCGTCACCACCCAAGACATTCTGACCAATCATCAAGTTTAGGAAGCAATACCTTCAACACATTGAGTCGGAGAAGTTTGAATAACCTTTTTCCTTTAATATATGAGGTCATATTTATTTCCTCAGATTATATTTGACTGTTATGGAAAGCTGTTCACTGATCTGACATATTTAATTAGGACAAAATGGAAGAAATCTGTGAGGGGGACGATTACAACAACAACAGAGCACAACATCCCCATGTTTATGTTTTACTTTCTACCTGCTATTACGCTAATTTTCACCTAAAGGAATAGCTATCATGCTAGAAGAATAACCTCTTTCGTGTGATTGGACAGTGATGTATTTTAAAAAACAAAATCCATGAGCGGACCCTGTTAAGAGTGATTTACCCTCTTCATTGTGGTTTAATTGAAGCATTGTTTTCATCTGTTAAACAGTGTTATAAGTTTGTAATTACTATTACACTAAACCTGAATGTGAACTGGATTAGACAATTGACTTCAAATTGGCTTGCAAGGTTTACGATGTGTCAAATTAGATTTAAATTGGGCCCGTTAACTCGCTAAATATTGCCAAGGAATTACTTTTGTTGCAGAGGAGAACTTTACAAATAAACTGATTGAATTAAACAGAAGCTGAATATAGCTTAGACTTCATTAGGAAAAGGCCTGTTCTTAACTTTTATAAGAAAAGTTCTAAAATGTTTTCAGTTGCAGCTACATGTTACAATGGAGAAATTCCCACTCTACCAAACCCCACAGGCCTTTAATTTAGATTCTGATCTGGCGACAGACAGCAGTGGACTCCTCAGGATGAATGTCATCTTTATGAATCTTAAGAACAGTCATTTGGCGTAATACTAGAAGGAAGATGGTAAGTTTGGCCAAGATAAAAGTAAAATGCTCTGTGGCAATTAACCAGCGATTAAATGCTAATAATCAGGTGTAGAAAAAAACCTGTGAAACCTCCAAACACAACACTTAAAAACAATGCCTGCGTTTGGGCAGTTTACAGTTCCAACAACCAGCTTACTACTGAAAACAGATTATGCGGGATTACTAGACTTTTTTAGCCCAATGAATGCACGTTGGATGACTGATGACCCATCCAAGATGGCGGCCCGTAGTTACACCTTGGTCAATAGAAAGCCCCAGCCCATGTCACCTCTATGTTTATATGGTCTCTATTCTTCTCACATTCATTTTCTGTTGTGGAAATCGATGTCCAGACAAACAGGAGTTTGTAAAACCCCAACATACACAAACATTAACCATCGTTAAACTAGATGAATCGGTGTTACCTCAGCAACTTAAAAATAACAGAGTCGAGCATGTCTTCTTCTAAGTTTTCCTTAAGGTACATCATGAGTCACATGACCCCAGAACTCAATCAATCAATCAATCAATCAGATTTATTTATAAAGCTCTTTTCAAATAAAGTGCTTTACAAACTGACCCCAGATTCCCATAACAAGTTAAAAACATTAACAGACACATGCAAGCACACACACACACACACACACGCACACACACGCACACACACACACACACACACACACACACACACACACACACACACACACACACACACACACACACACACACACACACACACACACACACAAGTAAAAATTATATTTGGCTGAGTCCAGATGAGCCAAGTAAGGTAAGGCAAGGAAATGCCATCAGAGGAGCGGTCACTGCACATTTTTAGGTAAGCTTGCCCTCTTCCCTTGATTTGGTGTTTTTAAACACTTGTTAGTTTTCCAAAAATCTGGAAGGATAACCAAAGTAACCTTTTGACCTTAAATTATGTTTTTTTTTTTTACCATTTTAAAGAACATTAAAGATAGACTTTAACTCTATGAAGACTTCTGCATTCCCCCGCAACCTTTTACCCTCTTTGTTTAAAATACTTTCGGTCCATTGGTCCTAGCGTGCTCTCTATAATTAATGCTTCGCTGGTTTCTGGTCGGGCTGCCAAATGGTGCAGTGTTTATCACTGTTTCCTTGCAACAATAAGATCCTGGGTTTGCTTCCTGGCCTGGGATATTTCTGCATAAGTTTGCATGTTCTCTCTGTGCATGTGTGGCTTCTCTCTGGGTACTTCAGCTTCCTCCCACAGTCCAAAAACGTGACTGTTAGGTTGATTGGTTTGTCTAAATTGTCCTTAGGTGTGAGTGTGTGTGTGCATGATCGTTTGTCCTGTGTTTCTCTGTGTTGCCCTGTGATGGACTGTCTCTCTGTCCAGGGTGTACCCCGCCTGATTGCCCGTTGACCGCTGGAGAGCACCATCCCCCTTGCGACCCTACGTGGACAAGCACGTTCAGAAAATGATTGGATGGATGGTTTCTGGTCAGGTCCCTGCTTACTTTAAGAATGCTGTAATCCACCCACTTCACAAGTTTTGACCCCTCTCTCCATAGAAGCTTCAGACCCATCTCTAAACTTCCGTTCATCTCCAAGATCTTGGAAAAGGTTGTGGCTAAACAACTCACAGCTGCTCTTGATGAACATAACATCTATGATAGCTTCCAGTCAGGTTTTCGTAGAGCTCATTCTACTGAAACAGCTCTTCTTTGGGTCTCTAATGACCTTCTGACTCACAGTGATGCAGGGGACTGTTCTGTTCTGGTCCTGTTGGGCCTGACTGCAGCCTTTGACACTGTTGACCATCACCTGCTACTGGAGAGGCTGAGAGACTGGGTAGACCTATCAGGATCTGCTCTGGAGTGGTTCTCCTCTTATCTTTCTGAGCACTTCTTCTCTGTGGCCGTCTCCAAGTTTAGGTCCTCCACCACCTCCCTTACCCATGGCGTCCCACAAGGTTCTGTGCTGGGTTCTGTGCCCCTACTCTTCCTCCTCTATCTGCTTCCTCTTCAGCACACCCTGAGCTCCTTCAAAGGAATCTCCTACCATCTTTACGCAGATGACATCCAACTGTACATCTCCTTTAAGCCCCATGAGATGACTAAGCTGCAGCCGTTACACACAGAGCCGGATTAACGCAAAGGCAAAGTAGGCACGTGCCTAGGGCCTGATTGGCTGGATGGGGCCCAGACAGAGGAACAAAATTATAAATAAATAAATTAAAAATTAAATGTACAAATGTCCTATGATAGAATTTGTAGCTAGGACTCCTATCTACAATTTGTTTCAATAATTTATCAATTAACTAAAAATAGTGACAATGTTTATCATAACCATAGACCGTTTCATTGGCTACGTCACATTAAACCTCTGGGGTCCACGGACAAGTATACGCGTCTTTTGAACAGGTCTGATTTGGGACGCTGTAGCAGCAAGACTCCGCCTCCCTGGGTTTCAGGTTTCAATTCAGCTTTAAAAAGGAGATTATAAACTACACCCCAGTTTTTAAATTTTGTTAATAGGCAACGTAAAAGCGGAGTTATACTAAACTAAAAAATGACCTATTTTTAGACAATCTGATAACTTGTCAAAACAGCAGTTTAGTAATCCATGAGCGGGAATGTGCTTGTGAACATTAAAAACCCACAAAAACACGAGATCCTTTTGCTGTTGGTGGAAGTCTCACATATTCAGTTGATAAAAAATATCATTATGTAGCTGAGAGAGAGAAAGGAAGGCTGCACAAGTAAAGAGATGTGCGCAAAAAGGAGCCGCTTCGCAGGGAAAGGAGTGGCGCGACCGGAGTAACAACAAACATTTAGACAGATATTGACGGTAAACTTTGTATTTTGAAGCGATCCGGACAGATATATTGTCTCTGCAGTTTAGTAGGCTTTTATTAGGCTTATATAAATGATGATGAGAAGGATAAATGTCCACCAGGCAGTTCAGATGGTACGGCTGTTTTTTGAACTGGAAGCAGAGGAAGTGGACGGAGAGTCACAGCCGGAGTCTGAGGCAAATAGCGACGATGTTGATTATGATGTGGCAGATCCATCCTTCCTCATAGAAGAGTTGGGTCATGATGAGGTAGAGGATGAAGGCAGAGATCCAGCTCCTCGGAGATCCAACAAGAGGAGTGGGCGGCGCCACGCAGGTGTCAGATCTCGGCGTGAGACGGAGCCACTCTTCTCTTTCCAAAATCCATGTATATTATTGCCAAATTAATAAAATAAGTATAAATTCAGATAGTCTAGGTTGTCCTGAAATTAATGATACCCCATAAGGCAATATTTATTGTTTTTATTAGAAAATACAAAAGAAAAACCAAAATGAGTCAAAAACGGTGATTTACACTCTGGATCCCAGAGAGCTAATAATTTTTTTAAATTAGTTATTTGCTATATTTAGTCATATTTTTTATAAATGTACAGTCTAGATTACCAGTCTAAATGATAAAAAACATTCGTCATAAATGTTTGTTGGTTTCACAGTAAGATAAACAACTTTTTTCCTAGTTTTTGAGTGATTTAAGGTCTAATATGCAACCCCTTTATGTCCAAATATAAAAAATAAGTATAGATTCATAAAGTCCAGGTTGTGCTGAAAAGATTGATACCACATAAGGCAGTGGTTATGGTTTTTATTTTGGAAATACAAAGGGAAACTCACGGCAAATTACACCCTGGACCCCAGAGGGTTAAGGCGCCACCCAATTAAGGACGTCAGAGAAGCGGTCAGAGTTAGAGCGGGACACAACAAAGCTAGCAGGTGTTTTTGTGTAGGCTAACTTTCACGATGCTTTCGGATGTGGAAAAACGTAAAAAAAAAAAAATGAAGAGGAACTAAAGAAGAGACAGCCGGGGGGGGGGGGGGGGGGGGGGGGGGCTTTACAGAAGTTTCTGTCGAGCTGCTCGGGCAGCCGTCCGACAGCTGTGAACATGCTGGAGTCAGCAGAGCCAGAGGCCGGGCCCAAGTCAGACCCGGAGGAGACACGACCCGAAGACGCAGTGGAAGATGCGGCGGAAGACGATGTAGCGCCAACGCCGTCAACATCAGCGCCTTCACAGAAGGACAAACTGGAAGAACAGCAGCCAGCAAGAAGTGAGCCCAATATAGTCTTACAGGAGCCTCTAGACCCAGACAGGGTATTAACAACTAGCTACCCATCTGATCCTGCAAAGTGGTACCAAACTGATGAGTACTTTGCACTTAACTATCCCTCTCAAAATATTGGATATTCTTCTGCATCACAGAGGAAATCTGGAGACATAGACTGAAGCTTAACCAAGGAACATTTCTTTAGACGTGTTTCTGCTGTGATTGAGGCATGTGATGCTGGAAGGCTGAAGATTATCCCGGAGTAGATAATGTTAAATGGTTTCCTTGGTAAGTGTTGCTGGTTTTATTAATTATTTGTCAAATAATTTTATTAATGTTCAAATAGCAAAACAATAAGTTCACACTCAGAAAATTGACAGAATTTCTGATTCAGCAGAGGCAACAGCCTACAACACATGACTTATTTTGGCATACAATCAACCAATTTGTAACCAAAAACTAGGCTATGTAAAATGTGAATGAACTTTTATAAGTAAATTTTGTAAGTTTCAGATTTCAATTCATTACATAACATCGATGGAGGGGGGGGGGGGGGGGGGGGGCTAAAAATGCAGCCTGCCTAGTGTAGTCCATTTATTTAATCCGGCTCTGGTTACACACCTGCTTAGACTCTATCAAAACCTGGATGGCTGGGAGCTTTCTTCAGCTAAATGAAGATAAAACTGAAATCCTCATCTGTGCCCCAGACAAGCTGGTTCCCAAAGTCAGAGACTCTCTTGGTCAGCTTGCTTCTCACACCAAACTCTCTGTCAAGAATCTTGGTGTGACCTTTGACCCAGCTCTCGCCCTGGGTTCTCATGTCAGTTCTCTTGTTAACCCTTCCTTCTGTCCTGCTCTGAACTTGAGACAGTTATCCACACCTTCATCTCCTCACACTTCAGATTACTGCAACTCTCGATTCACGTGTCTGAGCAGAACCTCCCTGAACCGTCTACAGGTGGTTCAGAATGCCTGTGCTCGGCTTCTGACCAAGTAGTCATCCAAACACACCCACATCTCCCCGCTTCTCCTCCAGCTTCACTGGCTGCCAGTCAACTTCAGTGTTCATTTCAAGATCCTGGTTCTGGTTTATAGGGCCTTACATGGACAAGCACTATCATACATTGGGGATCTTCTCAGTCCCTACACTCCCAGCAGGTCCCTGAGGTTCAGTGACCAAAGTCTACCGGTTGTGCAGCACCAGGCTAAAGACCAAAGGTGGCAGATCATTTGCTGCTGTGGCTGTTCATACTGCAGTTATAATCCTCAGCATTAAAGAGAATAAACTATTGAAACATCAGTCTGTGTGTAATGAATCAATGAATACACAATATTACCATTTCTCTCAAACATTGTTCACAAATCAGTCTAAATGTGTGATAGTGCACACCTGTGCTTTGCTGAAATAATCCATCCCACCTCACAGGTGTGCCACATCATGATGCTGATCTGACATCATGAGTAGTGCACAGGTGTACCTTAGACTGCCCACAATAAATGGCCACCCTGGAATGTGCAGTTTTTTTTTGCTTTATTGGGGGGTTCTGGGGACTCAGAACCAGTCAGTATATGGTCTGACCACCATTTGCCTCATGCAGTGCAACACATCTTCTTCGCATAGAGTTTATCAGATTGTCAATTGTGGCCTGTGGAATGTTGGTCCACTCCTCTTCAATGGCTGTGCTAAGTTGTTGGATATTAGTGGGAACTGATACATGCTGTCATATACGCCGGTCAAGCACATCCCAAACATGCCCAACGGGTCACATGTCCGGTGAGTATGCTGGCCATGCAAGAACTGGGACATTTTCAGTTTCCAAGAATTGTGCACAGATCCTTGCAACATGGGGCCGTGCATTATCTTGCTGAAACATGAGGTGATGTCCATGGATGTACGGTACAACAATGGGCCTCAGGATCTTATCACGGTATCTCTGTGCATTCAAGATGCCATCAACAAAATGCACCTGTGTTCTTTGTCCATAATAGATGCCTGTGTCATGATCCGCCCCAGCCTCCCTGACTGTGTCTCTCCTGCCCTGATTAGCCTAATTGTTCTCACCTGTCCCTGATTACTCTGCCCATGTGTTCCTGATTCCCTTGTGTATTTATACCTCCCTCCTTGTTGCTGTCTTTGTCGGTTCATTGTCGTTTGTGCATGTTCGTTTGTCCTGTCGCCTCCAGTCTACAATTAAACATCTTTTATTTTTTCATCCGTCTGCCTGATCTTCTGCCTCCGGAACCCACCACCACACATGGTCTGCCACCTCCACCCGCAGAACATGACAGCCTGCCCATACCATAACCCCATCACCACCATGGGCCACTCGATCCACAACATTGACATCAGCAAAGCGTTCACCCACACAACGCCACACATGCTGTCTGCCATCTGCCCTGAACAATGTAAACCGAGATTCATCCGTGAAGAGAACACCTCTCCAACGTGCCAGACGCCATCGAATGTGAGCATTTGCCCACTCAAGTCTGTTACGGCAACGAGCTGGAGTCAGGTCAAGACTCAGATGAGGACGACGAGCATGCAGTTGAGCTTCCTTGAGACGGTTTCTGACAGTTTTAGCAAAAATTGTTTGGTTATGCAAACCAATTGTTTCAGCAGCTGTCTGAGTGGCTGGTCTCAGACGATCTTGGAGGTGAACCTGCTGGATGTGGAGGTCCTGGGCTGGTGTGGTTACACGTCATCTGCGGTTGTGAGGCCGGTTGGATGTACTGCCATATTCTCTGAAACGCCTTTGGAGACGGCTTATGGTGGAGAAATGAACATTCAATGCACGAGCAACAGATCTGGTTGACATTCCTGCTGTCAGCATGCATATTGCACGCTCCCTCAATGCTTGTGGCATCTGTGGCATTTTGCTGTGAGACAAAACGGCACATTCCAGGGTGGCCTTTTATTGTGGGCAGTATAAGGTACACCTGTGCACTACTCATGATGTCCGATCAGCATCTTGATGTGGCACACCTGTGAGGTGGGATGGATTATCTCAGCAAAGCAGAAGTGCTCACTATCACACATTTAGACTAATTTGTGAACAATGTTTGAGAGAAATGGTAATATTGTGTATCTGGAATGAATTTTAGATCTTTAAGTCCATCTCATGAAAAATTGGAGCAGAAACAAAGGTGTTGCGTTTATATTTTTGTTGAGTGTGTGTATGTATACATTTATATACATATATTTGTATGGCTGTGTTTTGAAGCCTCCTTTACTATCAGCCACCACATCTGGGAGTGTGTCAGGCAGATAGCTATGATTTGCTGCCCTCTCTTACAGCTTTCTCAGGGATGTCCAGATAAAAGAAATCAGGAAGCATTAGGAAATGTAATGGGAGGAATGTGAATCTTTGAGACCTCTCCAAGAGAAATTCAGTTCAGAGTACACATGAAAGATTCGTTTTTCCTAGCTCTAATGAAAGTGTGTCTCTCTGTCCTCTGGCTGCATCTCTCAGCAGCATCACTTTCAGTTTTAAATACTTTAGCTGTAGAGTATTTTACTTGTGCTATTTTTAAATTACTCACTTAGATGAGTTTGTATAAATGCAGCTGTTGTTGGTTAAAGTTTAAATCCTGAAGCATCATAGACAGTCAAAGCTGAACAAAATAGGAATTATGAATATTTTTCTTTGAAAGGAAAAAACACATATTTCATGTTGATTTCACAAAACTGAAATGAAAAAAAGAGACAAGGTCACATGAACAGCAAGGTTGATATTCTTCATTTTCACCAAAATGTTTTTGCTGCCTGTCACCAAGAGTTTTCTACAGAAAAGAATTGCATTTTACAAAAATAAAAAATGGGAATAATTAGGCCCATTCAACTAAAGATAATAATTTGTAGTTTTCTTTTGTGAAAACCAAAATGTGTTTAGTCTCTTTATTCTTTCCAGCATGCTGTTCTTACAGTTCTACATTGGGTTCTCAGTGTCGGTCTCTGTGCTAAAGTCAGATTTTTGGTAAATTTTAATTTGTTTGCATGCAGGTTTATGTAATAATTTAAATACAACTGCTATCTGACTCATGTGTGAACAGTCTCACTCCCTGAAATGACCCACATGCTCAGTTTGTGTCTGACAACCTTTATTTAAACATACCCAGAAATGATTCAGAAAACTAATAAATAACTAGCCTACTGTGACCAATGCAGGCAGATGGAGAAACAAGAACTGAGACCCATATAATGTGGGAGGGCTGATTATTAATTGGGAACAACTAATGGAGATGTGCAACAGGTGGAATAAATGAAGGTTAATCAGGGAAGTTGGCAGGAAACCAGAATAATTTAAAAGTCTAAACAGAATACACTAAACCGATCAGATGAACCAAACTAAAAATACACTAATCATAACAAAAAATAAACTAAACTTATTAACTAAATCCAGACATAGTTCAAAACAAGGTACTCGTGTCCTCAGAGCTGCAAAAGACACAACCTGCTGTTTCTGAACAAACTACTAATTAATTAAGAGAAACATGCTTCATTATAGAATTCATGGAATGGTATTTATAGTTTACAAAGAACCGTCCAATCAACTCAACTCAACTCAGCCTTTATTCATAAAGCACCTTACAGGCATGAACATGCCACCAAGGTGCTGTACAACAAAAGAATAAAACAATAAAACACATAGCACCACAGACATAATAAAACCACAACTAAGAATTACAAAATATAAAACATTAACAATTGCTAACCTACAGAATTAAAAGCCAGATCATAATAGTTAGGGGCAGTGCGTTCCACAGTTTCGGACCTGCAACAGAGAACGTCCTGCCCCCTCTCAACTTCAGCCTGGCATTAGGAGCCACAAGCAGCAGCTGGTTCTCAGAGTGGAGTGATCAGAACAATAAATAATTAAATATGTAGCATCTACGAGATGCTAGAAACTGTTTTACAAATTTACACCCACACAACTTCATCTAGAATCTGAGTGAAAATATTAGTTTAGATATCCACCTGGTTATTTTGAACGGACTGAAAATTTACATATGAAAAACATTAAAATAAATAAAATTTGATTTTTAAAATGATAAATTGCATTTCAGTGTTTAGGCAGTCATCACCGTCACAATATTTTAGACCACTATATGACTCATGGATGGGTGCAATGATTTATTTCATCAGTTAAATGCATAATAGTTGGAAAGGTTTACTAATTTATTAATAAAATAAACAATTTAAAAAATATATTGAAAACACAGTACGTGAGGCTACACAACTGCACCTCTGAGGTGACTGTGCACAGTACAGGAGCTCCACAGGGTACGGTCCTCTCACACTTTCTATTCACCATGTACACCTCAGGCTTCACCTAAAACACCAGCAGCTGTCACCTCCAGAGGTTCTCTGATGACTCGGCCATTGTCAGCTGTGTGTCTGAGGGGAATGACCTGCAGTACAGGTCAGTCATCATGGACGTTGTGGACTGGTGTGAGTGTAACCACCTTTGCTTGAATACCAGTAAAACAAAGGAAATGGTGACTTCCAGAGAAACACTCCTCCTCACTCACCAGTAAACATTCAGGAAGAAGACATTGAGGTGGTGGGAACACCTGGATGTTCACCTCAACAGTGAACTGAACTGGTCCAACAACACAGGTGTTCTGTATAAGAATGGCCAAAGCCGCCTCCACCTCCTAAGGAGGCTGAGGTCCTTTGAAGTCAATTTCAATCTGCTAAAATACTTTTATCATTCTGTAGTTGGCTCTGTTATCCACTCTGCTGTGGTCTGTTGGGGTGCAGGCAGCTCTGACGAGATAGGAAAAGACAGAGCAAGCTAGTAAACAAAGTTAGCTTGGTCCCGGGCTCAGTTGAGGAGATGTGTGAAAGGAGGATGCTGGGAAAGATGACCTTGGAAAACCCCTCCCACACACTGCATTCCACTGTTGAGGCCATGGACAGCTCTTTCACAGACACACTAAGGCCTAGTCCACACGTAGCCGGGTTTTTTAAAAACGAATATCTGCCCCTCCAAAAACTTGCATCCACACCACCTCGTTTAAAAAAAAAAACTCTGTCCACACGTACCCGGATAAATACGTTGTTAAGGACATGCCAGACCTGTAGGCGGCAGTACTTCCCCCGTTCTTAACCTCGTCCTTCGTCTGTGGTCTTCCGCAAGGAGCAGTAATTCCACTTGCAAGAACAAACAAGCATAAAGCGCTTGGACAATTGATGGATCGGGTAGTGACAGAGCGCAGCTCTGAGCGCTTCCATGATGCCGGCTAGTGTAAACACAGGTCGCACACGTGATGTCAGCATTTTTTTGTCGCGGAAAGTGACGCTGCGGACCTTAAAACTCCGGTTTTGTCCGTCCACACGCAGACACCCAAAACGGAGAAAACGCAGATTTTCACTTTGGCCAGAGTTTTTTAAAAGATCCGTTTTCGTGTGAAAAAACTCCGTTTTCGTGTGGATGACAGGCTAAAACGTAGAAAAATATCTACGTTTTGGCAGATCCCCGGCTACGTGTGGACAGGGCTTGAGACATCCCAGATGTAAAACAGAACGCTACCGCAGGTCATTCGTCCCCTCTGCAGTAAGAGTGTAAATCATCAGTTTAACTGGTAAAAATTCAACATCAGAGATTCAACAACAAAAAATCATCAACTTAGGGGACCTCCTGGCGACCCAAGCCAAATGAGTCATCACCCGATCAAGTCGAGTGGCTTTTAGCCAATCAAATTACGCTTCTCTGATCACATCACACAAGCGATGAGTCCACTTGATCGAGTGATGATTGTTTTAGCCTGGGTCACCTTACATCATTTGTCGTAGAATTTTTGCTGGTAAAATTTTTACATTGAAATTCCATTTACATTTTTGAAGATGACATTCTGCAGTTGAATTTTTATGAATGAATTTTTTGCTAGAGTTTCTTAAGTTAAAACTGTGTAATGCATGACACACAGTACTACAATTTAATGTCATTAATTAAATGTCTAAAAACAGCCATATTCTGGTGAGACTGTGTTTCTTCCATATGCTGTGAAATGCATCTGTGTTGTTATTATCTTTACGTCTGGAACTGATTATAATCTGATTCATTTTAAATTGTCCTTTTAAAGGCTGTCACAGTGTAAAAGGAGGGCTAGAGCTCCTGGTCTACATCCCTCCTGGCATGTGTCAATTAGTCCAGTTAGAGTCAGACCAAATGTTCACATTTTTGTGAATATTTCTTAATATAGACTTTATGAAATATTGTTGTTATAAATTCCTGATTCTTTGGTACTGCCAGCAAACAATGACACCACAGCCAAACTATCAGCTCATCACCAATCTATCATCTGTTTTCCAACACTTCAGATAAATAACTGTGTCATACCTGTTTCATTCATCCACAATAACCATCAGCTTCTCTTCATCTATAATATGTCTTTATCTGCTTTTGTAGCAGTTTTAGTTTCTGATATTTACATGTTGTTTCTGCATTTGGTTTGTTAACTATAACTTTTTAAGCACATCCATCATTTTAAGCAATCAAAGACAGAATAAACCTCGACTTGATAGAGATTCTGCCTGAAGATACAACAGACAGACTGTGATTGATCCACCAAAAACACTCGATATTCCCGAGGAGTGCAGGATACTCATGTAATGTTTCTCTAATTTCTATCAAACAGTTTTTCCGGGCTTCAGATGTTTATTTGCTTGTTCTTTCTTTCGTTTTGTTGTTGTTGTTCATTTAATTGCTGGTTAGTTCATCTGTTGTACTTCCTGAAACAAAACTGATAACTTAATAATTAAATTTATCAAAATAAATTACAAAAAAAGCTTTGTTAGTTTTTCTCAAATGTTTTCGTTTTACCAACAAATCTTCCATTGATAATCATGTTTAGTATGTTTAAAGTGGATCACTGCCTTTTCTATACACCATCTCCTGTCTGTTTTGTGTGTATGCAATGCTTCTGTTTTCTTGCATAAGCTCCAGGAGATATGTTTGTTCAAGTTTTTAGGGAAGAGTTGGTCGTATCTGCTGATCTGCCTCAGATCTGACATTATTGAATGCTTCCCTGGCAATAACAGGACATACGGACCTTCAGGCAACAGCACATGTGAACATAAGCACTTGTTTAGGGGCGGAAACAGCTCTAGAGATGTGACTACAGCAAGGACAAAGTGTGGCTCTGAAAAGTATCACAGCACAAAATGGGATTTGTTAGATATATACAAGAGCCAATAAAGCTCACCTCTCACCCAGTGGGCCTTGACAACTCAGTCCACCTCTCATAATCAATCACATCTCAGTCCAAGCCCACAATTAATCAATCAATTAAAAACCAACACAATACAATAGTAGTGCAATCAATCAGTCCAGCCTCTGTGGAAAGGTGTTATTGAGAGCCAAGCAGCAGATCTATAAGAGCCGGTCCCATGATGCTCCAACTGGTCTTGGTCCATTTGCCTGTAAGACTGCATGGAGAGAAATAAAAGACAAATAGAAATAGTGGTGAGACAAAATTCTTGGGTGTGATCCACCAAACGAGGCTCTCAACCATCCTACTGTACACCACCAGCACCTGAATATTCATGTGAGCGAATCAGGTACCATAGAGGCACTCAGTTATTCATTATGCTTCTGCAAAAAGAGACACACCATTGTCCCACTGCGATGGAATATTAATGGTCTTTATTAATAAAAGATCCCACTCCCCATCGTAAGTCTTGTCTTTAACTTTCTTGGCCAGTGCACATGGGATGTTTGGGAGGTGACCATGATGTGGCCATTCTAAAAGTGCCATATTTCCATTGTTTGTGAGTTTATTAAAACTATTAAAACCCTGCAAGTTGATCATTTGTTCTAAAATACAAAAGAGGGGCTGCTTCCTTATTTGGACAAACTGCAAAAATAGAAGATAGTGTGGGAGGAGATGGCAAGAATGGCTCTATAGCTGGGTACTCAGGAGAAGAATGTTTAATTTAGCGCTGCTGAAAGTATGCTGACATTTCACCATTGTTAGGAGAGATGAATACAGGGTACACTGTCTGCTGGAGAAATGAAAATGTGCATCAAGACTGTTAAAAATTCAACTCCAGTCCATTCCCTAACCAGACATGCAGATCTAGGCAGATCTAAGAATACTGTAGGGTATTTGTCTTTTTCCTTGATTTAACCCTTGAATGAGCTGTCATCATATTCCTGTAAAACCAGATCTGCTAATGAAGCTTTTACTGATTTGGGAATGTATCTCTCTTATTGTCATGACCTTTGGCACCAAATTATGTTGCAAATTCTCCAAGGGCGTCAGTTTGTTTTCAGAATTGCTGGGGACAATAACCATACACTTGAGTGGGGTTTAAAAATTGCTGGGGACAATAAAGTAGGCTAGCCCGGGGGTCGGCAACCCGCGGCTCTGGAGCCGCATGCGGCACTTCCATCCATCTGATGCGGCTCTCTGTGCTTATAAAATAATGAATGGATATTTAAATAAAAATCTTTATATTTTACTGCATTAATTTTACATCTGTATGCCAATTCTAAATGTAAAGATTGTCTGCGTAAACCTGAACAGGTCCAACCCGGTCTTACTGTGAGACCAGGTTGACGGGTCTATTCATATTGTAGGCAGAGACGGGCTACAGCTTCTGGATCCATTTTATATAAATCGTTTTATTTATTATCGTCTTATGAAAGATAACTTTGACGCACACGAGCGACCAGGCGCGTTGCAAGCTTTTTAAAAGTGTGGGGGATGTTGTCTGTGCCTAAAATAATTTTATGTTATTCATCTTGTTAGTTTAATTTCCATAATAGCGGAGCAGGTGCGAATTTTAGACACGTCACGCATGTCTCCGTTTTAAACATGTTTAAACTGTTCAGAATACAAATCCAGGCTGTCTCGTTAGATTGGTGTAACTAAAGTTTGTACTGAATGAAACTTTACATTAAACCACGTTGAAAAGAAAAGGATCCGATTAAATCGTTTCCCCCTCATTTACAGTCAGGAAGTACAGCGCAGTGCGCATGGCTCTGGGGTTAATCAAGTTTTATTGTTTCTCTTTGCAACAATCTTCACAAGAAGGCAAAACAGTTAAATGGCAGGTTACAGATATTTCCATTTGACTGTTTATTTTGACGGATAAACTCAAGGATGCTGGTTGTTTTGAAAGAATTACCCCGACGCACACTGATGCGCACACACAGATGAGCTGACATTTTAATCGTTAACGCACATCGCGGAGGGAACTAAATCAATCAAGAAATGATTCCCATCAGAATATCAGAGCTTTATACTGGACACTGTGCTCAGCGCAGCTCGGAGCGCCCACGGTGGACAGTGGGCTGAAGATCTGTAGAGGGGTTCGCAGCGCAGTGCAGAACCATGGTGATGCGATAAGATTTCCTCCCACTGAAGGGGTCTGGAAACCCGGTCTCTCTGAGGGACGTGTCACTTGGAAAAATGTTCTTTTTATGAAATTATGAAACTTTGGCTGAACAGCGCTTGTTCCCGTCTCTAATATGGAGACGCATGACGCATCCAGTCTGAGGCAGAATAGCCTCTTCAGCGCAGAAAGCACCTGTAGAGACATTTGATCACGCACAGAGTTTATGTGGAGCAGAAGCGGTCGGGCTACGGCAGGTGAAACGTTCCTAGCCTACATGGAGTGAAACTGTTTAATTGTAACATTAATATGTTACTGGACACGCTGGTCTGGTTGGTTGGACCAGTGTTTGAAGTGGAAAACACACACACACACACACACACACACACACACACACACACACACACACACACACACACACACCAATTAAAATAATGCTGATAGCATGGACTAGAAGACAGGTGATGGTTTACGTATTTAAATGATGATCAGGCTGCTGTAAAATGTAATCTCCATCCACATCCAGACACAATTATCCTCTATTCTTTCTCTATTTGCTCTGCTCTTGTCTGGGCTGATCAGCTGATGGTGCGCGCAGCGCGCCTAACTAGCGGCTGATGCATATTTTACGCATTTGGAGAGGTGGGCTGGATGCTTTGCTTTTACTGGAAGATGGTCCACTTAACGCACGGGTGTAGACTAAATATTAATGACAAATGAATGAAAATTAAATTTTGAGTTTTTACTTCATCTTTTAGATACAAAAATGACAGGGGAAAACATTTATGACATCTTTTTAAACAAAATTTTCTAGAGCGACCTGCCAGCTTCACTTTAGTCACTGCTTATTAAGGTCCGTCCAAAATTACCGTGGCCCACCCAAAAATGAAAACCTGGCGCCGCGCCTGTTATAAACCTCTGCAAATTGTTTTTCTTCACTTTATACAACTTACGTCAAGATGTAAAATTATGAATTCAGTCGAGCTCTTCCGTCCCTCCCTCTCCTGCTCTCCTGGAAACCCGACATCGGATGTCAGAAGCGGGAGGTGAAGAAGGAGATGAGGCAAGAGTGAGTGCGACATAAAGAAACCAGACTGGTGTGGAGGTGAGCAAAACAGATGGAAAAGTGTGGGTGTTGAATCCCCCACGGTGCGATGCCAAAAGTGTGGGTGTTGCATTCCCCCCATCCCCACGGGTGCGACGCTGTGGCTCCCAGTGTTTTCTTTACTGTGGGAAATGGGTAATAATGGCTCTTTGATGGGAACAGGTTGCCGACCCCTGGTATAAGATCTGAGCTGGTAAAACAAAAATCCTCATCAGCAGGCTTTTTTGAAAGTGGGGGGGGACACAGCTGCCAATCACAAATTTTGCCGGGGACATGTCCCTGGTGTCCCCGGTTAAAATGACGCCTATGAAATTCTCAAACTTGGAGCCTTAAAGCTGTTATAACGACTCTTTAGAAGAAGCTAGGTTTTGAATGCAAACACCGTCACGGAAAGCTCACCCCTTCCCTCGGATATCCTCCGCAAGACGTTTCTGCCAGAACCGGAAACCCACATTGCAAGAGGAAACGAGATAGTGCTGAACACCAGCCGTGATATTTTAGGACCAAATGTCTTTAGATGTCCATAACTTCAAATGGTGTTTTTTTTTTTGGGGGGGGGGGGGGGGGGGGGGGGACTCTAGTAGTTTGTCCTAAAGGTGAAGTGGTATCAGAATCATATCACTTTATTGTCAGTGCCCCAGCGTCCTGAAGCATAGAAATTTGTCTCTGCAGTACAGCCTGAGCAAGGTTACACAAAACTTGTAGAACAAGACAGATACAGGCAGCCCACAAGAGAAACGTTTTCAGAAACGTTCTGAGTACTCAGATTGGCCCGTTAAAAGGCCCGGTGCAGTTAGTGGGCTGGAACACCGCCGATTGGTTGTACCTCAGTTGGTTTTGACGTTGTCTAAGGAAGCAGGAAATGCATACGAGGCAGAGAACCGGCATTTAGGAAAACACGAGTTGTTGGCGTGTTCTGCACCAATCGGTGATGTAACTCACAACGCAGCAGTCAGGTGTGCTAGCATTTTAGCACATACCTTATAGGGCCAAACTGTAAATGGAGACAGGACAGCTGAGAGCAAGGATGTAATTTTCACTTTAGAAGTGGGGGGGACACGGGGGGAGGGGGAGGGGGGTATCTTTACAATATGTTCTAATGGGAAACTGGCTTCAACACAAACGGTTGCTTTCTGCTTGGTCCTACAGCTCAACCAGTGTCAATTTAATATAGCGTAATATTGTTTTTGGATGGTAAAAAGTGCAGGGGTCAAAACTTGACTTTGGAAAAAGTGGGGGGGACATGTCCCCCCCTGTCCCCCCCCCAAAATTACGTCCATGGCTGAGAGGACCGGGCCTTGGACAGTCCGGTCAATTTTCCCCTTGTTGCAATTACCCTGAAGTTCCAGTAAAGGAAACACACCTATTGACAGCTTAATGAATGAACTATTGACAAGTACCACTGCAGCAATGGCAACGCCGCAAGATGGAGACCTACACAAATTCGTCTACACTGTGTCAACATTGTTAAGAGGCATGATAAAAAGGTTTCAGATCATTTGTTTTCCAAATGTGCTACTGCAGTTTTAACCACTGCAATAATTTAAAAGAGCTAACAAGACTTCACCAACAAGATCCATGCCACAACAAAACATCTGCACTAAAGGTAGCAGGAATTATCAAACAACAGGCCCAACGATGGCCACCGTTAGCTGTTTGACAACACTCGGGAGGTTAGAGGGTGAAAGTGGTCCACCGGGGAAGCAGCGACACTGAACAAAAGTGTGAGATGTGGGGGGTGAGGGTGGATGTGAGAGTCAGAAAAAGCAAGACAGAAGGTCAAGTACCTGCCAGTCCTGTCAAGCACTTCCTCTAACAGCTGAGCAGTGTCCAGCAGGGTGGCTGGCTGCTTCCGGGGCCTTTCATCTCACTGAGGTGATGCGTGATGAGAGCTGCTCTTCCTCACATTTAACGTCTGTCACAATGTATTCCACAGTCCTCATGGCTTTAGGACATCAGCTGCTTTGACCTAAGGGGAAAATGTGCATCTGGTGTGGAAAAATTACAAGAAGAGAAATAGTTGATGTGCATAAAAATGCATCACTTTTGTTCAAGGTTTATGATTTTTTTTTTTTTTTTGTATGTGAGGAAAATGTTACTTATGGTACTGCTCCTCTGCAAGTGATTTTAATTCCAGTCTCTTTGTGTGACTGACGACACATTAGTGTGAGCAGAACTATCACTGGGTTTGCAGGCCTCACCTGAAGGCAGCGTGAACGATTGTGTGACAAGTTGAGCGCAGAATCACAGTCCTGGATGGGGAACAGAGCGAAAGGCAGAAGCTGGTTTCAGAGTTAAAGGAATTGTTTGGCCGTCAGAAAAACATTCAGGCAAAGTCACCAGAAAAGGATGAACTCCTGCCCGATCACTGGAGCAGCAAACCAGCAGACTGTGACTGACTGACAGACTGAGTCCAAGATGACGATGTGGTCACTGCGCCACGCCGAGCCAACTGGCTTTTTCAAACAGGGTCTGTTTTTCTGAATCCATGGGGACCCAATGAAGAACTCACTGCCATCCCCACATCGGAACCCCTTTAAGGGCTTGCAGTGGGGAAAAGAAAACGGATTTAGTTTTGGTGAGCTGTGTTTTTGCCACATGTCATCTAACTTTGTCTTTGAGAGACTTTTTCTCAGAGGCAGTTTGCCTCATCTTCAACATTCCCAAGACGAAGTGGCACATATGGTTGAGCAAGAAGCACCTGGCAGCCCCTTCAAACCTGCACGCTGATTGAAATTGTGGCAACGGGTGCTGGGAGCAGGAAGAAAGTCTACTGATATCTCCAAAGAGAGGTCTGGAATTCATAGGCCTACTGCCACTGAGAGCACACGGATGATTGAGATGAAGTAAACAGCTCTGAAAAAAAGGCAAAAACAGAAGGTAACGGTCACTGAGAAGGCAAAGACGCAAACTGATTTGACTGGTTTTTAGATGGGACAAAGCTGTTCTCAAACGGATGACACGTTTTCTTCTGCAAAGCACACAAGCTTTATGAATGATGTTAAAATGAAGTGGGCTGCATGCAGGACAATGGACCACGGTCATTGGACTCTCGCCAAGTTGTCATTGTGATATTTACCACATCCTAATGACTCAAATCAAAGAGGCAGGAAAGAAGAAATGCTGCAAGGAGCACAATATTTTCACACAGATGATTGATCACCAAATAAAACCGCAACACCATGGCAACAAGACAAGCTAATTCTGTCATCATGCAACACACTCTGGGCTCCTACTTTCATGAACATCATATTTCAGCTCAAGTGATATTCAGTTCTCTCAATTTAACAGGTCGGTGTACGAGAGGACCTTTCACCATTACCTGTGACAGTGAAAAATGCAGATATTCTTCTTTTTTTAAAAATGATTGCAGCCTTTTACAGAAAAACTTCATTAGCACCCTCTTCTCCATGACGGTCCCATTTAAGCTAGAGTGTTTACGATAGCTTTAAATGATGGTGATAGATAACATCATGCTGTTTATTACTTTTAAAGACTTCCATACACAGTCTCCCAGAGAAGGGTGATTTTTGTGGTTAAAATGAAGAAAACTGATGATCAATATGCACGCCCATATTACTCTACAGCCTCTTCTGCCATGCATCATCAGCATCCTTCCCTGCTGTTTAAAATAGATTACTGTGTAGACTTGTCATAAATGATGGATTGTAATGAAGTGGATCCATACTCTCACCGACCGCTTTGTTGATGGAGCTGACAGAGAGGATAGATAAACACAATAAAGCTGACAGAGGAAACAGTTTGCAAGAGTTGGTCTGCTTTCAGAGACCTGGACAGAAGACAGAGATGTAAGGCTGCTGTTTCTTTTGTCTTACTCCTACCAGGTGACAGGTGTCAGGCACATTGTTTCATATTTGCAACTCAACAACAATGTTACACAAAAACATTTAACTTTTAAAAACGGCTCAAGGAGAAACTGACTAAGTCAAATCAGACAAACTAGGATTAGTTGCCATGGCGGTGCACAGCAGCTTCTTGGCTGCAATCCGTTCATGTTACCTCCAAACGTTGTGTGGTGAGGATCAGCTTGTGTGAACTTTTGAAGCTTTCTGTTCCTATGATAACAGTTAAACATGAAGTAAAGGCTTTGTTTGAAAAATGATCACATTTGAGATAAGCAATGTGGAGGGGCAAAGTTAACAGAAACAGAACCATAAAAGTTTTACTAAAACTAGAAATGAGTCAAGCAACAAATCTGTTCACCCAACATTTTTTTTCTGGCTAATGTCCGATCACTGGACAAGAAGTTGGATCCGACGACTCTGACTAAGCAGCCAAAGAAAGCTACCAACCTGCTATGGGTTTTGTTGTCTTGACAGAGACATGGCTAACCAGCAACATGCCAGACTAATGTTACCAGATTGGGCAGCAGCTCAGGCAGGACGAGTCTTTATATGCAACAAATATGAGTCGTGTTTCCACTGTAGAAGGTCCAGGAAATTTCAGGGAGGGGGGGGGAAGGGACAGATAAAGTACAATGACCCGGTTCTTTCAGATATTGTGTCTCCATACAAAATCGGCCCTTTCAGGACTTTGCTAAGATGTCAGAACATCGCAACAATTTCGGCAGCGAGTGGTATCACTGATCAGTGGCAAAAGGCATCCAGAGGCTTCATTACCATTACAAGATTTATTGAATCCATTCAGGGGATGAAAGAGCAGTTGTGTGGCGTACAAAGTGGTGTTTAATGACCAGATGGAGCATTGTCTTTTACAGCAATCTTTAGGAGACCACAAAGTGTCGTCAATTATGGTGTAGTGAAATTTCCACCACATTTTTTGCTATTGAGAGTTCAGAAACAACAGTTTAAAAAGCAACTTTTTCTTTAATTCCATTTCTCTACACAGGCAACTTTTCCAGATTGACGCATGCTGTTTGTTTTGTGGCTGTATTGTGGCTGGCCAATCACAGCATGTTTGTTTAGTAAAACAATGTATTGTTTTATGGCTTTTTTTTTGGTTTGTTTTTTGTCATCTTCCACGGTGTAATGGAGGACTGCCCTGTTGACTGACATCCATAGTGGTCCAATAACAGCACTCTATTGGTTTGGTGGGCCGATCACAGTGCTCTATCAGCCAGGTGAGTGGGATGTTACTGTGACTGAGCAAAAACAAGATGGCGATTGCTCTGTAGCATTCCAATCACAGCGTTTCTTTGTTGGGTTTTTTTGGGCCAATCAAGCAATTTGTTGGTGGGCGGGATGCTACTGATATAAATATGGTGATGGCCAGGGGCGTAGCACCAAATTCTGGGCCCTAGGTACAAGTCTTCTAGGTGGGCCCCCATGCTCAATTACTTAATATCTCTCTTACACATTTTTTGTCATGCTATAAGACAAGATAATAAATACGATCTTAGTTTAACCTCTATATTGAGCAAATACAAATGCCAGCATAATAAAAGTGAAATGCCCAGACTTCACATATAGATTATTTTTGTTTGCCAACAATGTGTTCAAACAAAAATCCTGGAATTTATTTTCCAGTAAATGCCCACTGACGGGTCTTCATGTTAGCAAAATCACTTATGAGATCTTTAAAGTCCAATCCTTTGGCTAATTGGCTTTCACTAGAAAGAAGAGCTAGGCTGTTCAGTCTATCCTGGGACATTGTTGATCTCAAATAATTTTTCACCAGTTTCAGTTTGCTAAAAGCCCGTTCACCCCCAGCAACAGTCACCGGTAGTGTGCAAAATATCCTCAGTCCAATACAAACTTCTCCAAAAATGCTCTGTAATTGCATCCTGTATGGCATTAAGCAGCTCAAGAGGAGACCGAATGTGTGGAAATGTGGCACCATATATTGTTCTCAGGTGTAGCTTCTCATTCTCAAATTCAGCTGTGAGATCCTTGTAATGTTTTCTCATCAGTGCCTGGCATGATGTCTTCATCTGCACTTCAGTCATGTCTGTCATGGTTCATGATGTTAAGCTTTGCTAATACTGATATGTATTGATATATTAAATACATATGACATGAAATAAACCAGGTTCTCTCTGTGAATGTAATGTACTCTAAATTTTATAATCCCTGCATTATCAGCCAAATTATAAGATTGTCCGTTTTCAAGATCAAATATAAAGAAATTTAAAATAGGCTTAAAATATCTAACCAAGTCAATAACAATCCTCTAACACCAGTGTCATCATGCTATACGAAAAACAGTGGCAGCTTCACATTCCTGAGATTACCACGAATCCATCAATACCAAGTTTGTCCTGGTCCATGACTGGGAAGGAGCTGAAATATCCACACAGAGTGAACCTGTTTTTACTGCGAGGTCCGCGAATTAATTGGCGGCGGCCGCCCGCGATAATAATTCTGATTAATATATATATATATATATATATATATATATATATATATATATATTAATTAGTGTTTTCACTGATAACACTAATTAATTTATATTTTATCTTGATGGTGAAACTAAAGGCGTTTAATACTGAACACCTAACATGAATGCAGCTTCTGAGAGCTAGCTAATATCAGCTAAAACTGTGTTCTGCTGCTGCTGCTGCTCACCTTCCTTCTACTTGCTTCTGTTCAATTAACTTTTCATCCTTCATCCTTCTTTTCGTTTCTGGAAGCAAGATTTTCCTTTCTTGGGAAAAGACATGACTGACTCTCCTGCCTCCAGCTCTGGCTGTCGGCATCTGCGATGTCTCATTAGCTGTACATGCGGCCGTGCAGCCCCTGGCCGCTGGTGTGGACTAAACCACTTTGCACATTTTTAAGGGGTGATAGATGCCTCAGAGATTATTCAGTTATTATTTTTAAGGCGAAATTCTGTTTCTTATCCCCTTTATCCAGGTAAAGGGAAGTTTATTAAGACATTAAGTAAGTTGGGGGGAAAAAACAACAACAATAAAACATTTTTATTCAAAGCTGTCTCAGGGCCCCTCCCTGCAGTGGGCCCTGGGTAAACGGTACCCCCCCCCCCCCCCCCCCCCCAGTCCGACGCCCCTGGTGATGGCTTGTTTGAAACAGCTTCATCAACTTTAGACTTGCGCTTTCCTTTCTTAAGCTTATTTAGAAAAAGGATGTATTTGCATCTTCTTTGACGGAGTATGGCAGCCTGTCATGAGCCGGGGTGAGTACTCTTCACACTATTCAACATCTCTGAGTTTCTGATTGCAGGAGAGGGAGCAACAGCTGATCCTCATCAGCAGGCCGGCTTTATAAGGAGGAGGGTGATCATGCTTCGACGCCGGTTGATTGCTACTAACTGGTAGTCTCTAGCCCTTCGAGTTTCGCTTGCCTTTTGATTCGTTTTTGTGCTTGGCTTTTTGACGTTACAATTAATGTGGATATTTTTGGATCCTTACCTCAGGTTACAGCATTTTTGGATACTCTGCCGATCTCTGGAAGAAGTTCTCCAGTTCGTTCCTGCATCACCTCTCATTCAGCCGACCCGCTCTCCACCACGCTCACGCTCCCTCTCCGAATCAGCCTTCTCAACTCAATCCGTCAAACACTCATCCTCCTGGACTGCAATCTCACTCTGGATATCACCCCAGCTCACTCCCCCTCCATTTTCCTGCTTCACTTCTGCATAGTAAGTCCAGACTCCAAACGATTCCCTCAAAAAACTACAACTCCCATATTCACCTCTATTTTCCCTTTAGACGCTGCTTCCTGTTTCTCACCCGCTGGACCCCAGTGCGCCCTTAGTTCTCCTGTTCCAAAATAAAATATTTTATTTTTGCCTTTATACTCGCCTCAGTCTCTGATTCTGCATGTCTTGGGTTAGGCATCTACCTCAGAACATGACACGGCCTGCCTCGTTGACTGACATCCATAACAGTGAGTATGTCACATTGTTTGTTATCCAATAGCATGCAGAAACAACTGTAGATCCCGCCCCATTGAGAGCTGACCGTGGCCAGACTACATATATTCACATATATAGGATGTTTTGCCAGGATATGTCCATAGGCATTATAGGTGAACACAGGTGGATTTCTTCACCTGTCGACAGTTTTGGTTTCTCTCTTGACGCAATCATCATGCTGTCATCTGCTGGAGCCACAACATGGTTTATATCCAGTATCCATGGTGCATGTCACATAACTTATAGTGTCTATAGATGAAAAGTATTTGTATTATTTACTGAGGCATAATGAAATTTATAATTAAGTTTCTGAGAAACTTACTCTTTAAGGACTTTAGGTAACCCTCAGCCAGATTTTCATCCTTCAGTGTCTCTAATATGAACCTGAATGATAAAAACAAGTTGTTTTTAATCTAAATTCAAATATGTACTTAGTTGTTGTAGGATAATACCACACGATAAATGTCTTTAGGGTGTTCCAGTGTTTCTCCACACATATAGTAACATGAAAAATTACTAGGAACTTTAATGATTATTCAGCTTATTTGTATAATTGAGGGTTTGAGTATTTAACAGTGTAATGAGCAACTTCACATTAGAATGGTATTTAACAGCCCACTACAGGTTCTTTGCTTTACAGTGACTAAAATCAATATTTTTACAGGAACACACAATATTTTGTGTGTTCCTCCAAATAACCAAAATGAACACACAAAGTGTTGTGTAAAAACAACTTGAGGCTCTGGAAGACTTTCCCCTTGGTGATCAACCTGAAATTGCTCCTCACAGCAATTTCTGCAGCTTCACAGTAAATTCTAACTTATTGTTCAGCTGTCTGCCCTAAAACCCAATTGTTTTGGTGTTTCTATCTCCTTTTTGTGCTGTCTGTATTTGTTTTCATTGAAAAAGTCTAAAAATAATCCACAGTGCAGACACAGCAACCTGAAATAGGCTAGCCACCTCTGAAGAAAATCTCTGTGTCATGCTTTGTGTTGCTTAGACTTAAATAAAAATAGAGAAATATAATTACTTGCAGTAAAACAATCTTGGAAACTGGTGGATTTTTTAATTTTTGAAATACTTTTAAAAGTCAGCAATGCATGATGGAATCTAATTGGTTTGAAACAATACAAACTGATTGGATATTTAAAATGTTAAATGTAGGAAAGAAAGAAAGAAGGTCCTTTTCTTTTCTTTTTCAACTTGCATTTTACTCTTGCAGGCCACAAGCTACTCTGTCACACTAAATAGACTGTTAAAAAATAACCAAAATGAGTTAATGCACCAATAATTAAAGGTGTGGGAATCGGAAGGTTGCAGGTTCGAGCCCCGCTCAGTCGGTCACTGTCGTTGTGTCCTTGGGCAAGACACTTAACCCACGTTGCCTGCTGGTGGTAGTCGGAGGGACCGGTGGCGCCAATGCTCGGCAGCCTCGCCTCTGTCAGTGCGCTTCAGGGCAGCTGTGGCTACATTATAGCTCATCCCCACCAGTGTGTGAATGTGTGTGTGAATGGGTGAATGACTGATTGTGTTGTAAAGCACCTTGAGGGGTTCCAGGACTCTAGAAGGCGCTATATCAAATACAGGCCATTTACCATTTGTTTAATCAATTCATTTGCAGTGTGAGGGGGTCTCAAGATATGCTTGTTTCAGGAACTAGCAGACTGCCACATCAGGCACAGACATATGTGTGGTCACCCCATGGACTGGCGTTGCCCATTGTAGCTGGCGTAACAGCGAGCTGCCATCTTGGATGGGTCCCCATTTGCCCCCAGTGTATTTTTTTCTACTGAGGAAGGTGCTTACCCCACTAAAAACGTTTTGTTATACTTTTTCACAAAGTCATAAACATAGCATGGCATGATAGTTAAAACATAGATATAATTAAATAAAAAAATATAGAGAAATAAAATCCCAAGAGGTAAGCCAAAAAAATCAATAATCATCCCACGTGATCTGTTTTAATAGTGTGCCGATTGTTGCAACTGTAGGCTGCAAGAAAACGCGCGTAGTTGCTCATTCGGCGATGACTATGGGTGTGATGCTGCTGCACTCTCCAGTGCCTAATGGCGTGTCTATGCTCATGTCTATGAGAGGAGAGTTTAACATGGCAGCATTTGGAGTCTTACTTTCTGATATTACAACACATTCTCACTCCCAGCGCGTCAAAACAAACACCTGGTCAGCCACCCTCTGCATCAGACCCTTGATGTCAAAAGTGCCCTTTTTCGTCACTTATGTGCGAAAAGAGGTTTTTCCTATTTCTGAGTGCAGATCCCAATGCAGCGTAAAACTGACGCGACGGGATGTCCACTGATGCGGCACCAAACCAGCTCATTTAACCACACCTAAACCTTAACGTTTTACTATTGATAACCTTCCCCTCACCCTCATCCTAACCTTAACCCTCATTTAACCGCACCTAAACCTTAATGTTTAGCTATTTATAACCTTCCCCTCACCCTCATCCTAACCTTAACCCTCTTGCTATCTAAAACGTTACTCTCACTGTGATCAAGCATTTGTTTCCCATGCATTCTGACTGTGAATTTTCGTATTTGGCGCCCAAGAGGAACGTTTGAACATACCATCTGGTGAGGGGGAGGTTACAAATACCCTCTACTTTTAACATCCACCTTGGTAGTTGAAACCTCCCCCTCACATTGCCTCAGTCCAAACCCGACCAATGACGAGGCGGCTCCCGCCGTTCACTTCATTGATGCGGCTTTTAGAGCGACCAACACATCACTAACGTGTTCGCTAGCAAGGTGGTTAAGGTTAGGATAGGGGTGAGGGGAAAGTTAAATAACAAGAGGATACGGCTAGGGTGAGGTACAATGAGCTTGTTTGGTGCCCTGGCTGCAGACATCTCAGCATGTCAGTTTTACGCTGCATTGGGATCTGCAGTCAGAAAAGGAAGAAAAAAAAACTTTTCGCACATAAGTGATGAAAAAGGGCATTTTTGGCATCAGGGGTCTGATGCGGAGGGTGGCTGACCAAGCGTTTGTTTTTGACGCGCTGGGAATGAGAATGTGTTGGATATTTGGACTTCTCGACTCGGATTGGATAACAGCAACACAACTACTGATTTGCTAGCATGGTGTGTCTTGTAAAAAGAGCTCATGAATGTGTGACGTAGATCTGTCAGGCTTTTCAAATCCTTGATTTCCACCATCTATTCTCCTTCAGAAGCGAAATCAGGAGGTAGGTGTAGGAGACTATTTTATTCCATGCTGTAGATCTTTTTTTAAAACACAGAACAGTTTTGTTACCTGTTTTCCCGCTACGTTTCGTTTGCGGCTGCAAACTTCCTCAGACTGACGCTGATGGTGGCGTCACTTCCTTCTCCGTTTATCCGTGGGCAGCAGAAGACGTTGTCGCCCTCTGCTGCCCGCTTTACCCTCACCGAGCAAACATAATAACAGAAGTAAGAGACCATAAACAAGAGGACAAACACATACAACATGCTTTAAAGACCTGCGGATACCCGACATGGACAATAAACAAAGGAAAACAACAAACAACAACAGAAAGAAAAGAACAACCTAAGCAAAGAACCAGAAACCCAGAAAGACAAGAACCAAAACCAGTGATAACCCTACCATACATCAAAGGTATAACAGAAAAAATAAGAGCAACAATGAAAAATCACAACATAAACACACCAACAAAACCATACACAACAGTTAGAAACAGACTAGTACACCCAAAAGACAAGATACCAGCTGGACAGAAATGTGGAGTTATTTGCGAAATCCTATGCAAACTCTGAAATAAAAACATACATAGGAGAAAACGGACACCAACTCAACACACGAACAATAGAACATAGAAAGGAGTGCGAGAAAGAGGCAAGTCGAAAACACACAAGAGCAGCACAAGAAGAAGCAGAAAGCACAATAAAGAAGTCAGCCGTAACAGATCACTGCACAAGGGAAAACCATATAATGGACTGGGACAACACAAGGATCATAACCACCGAACAACTAAAATACAAAAGATGGATTAAAGAAGCAATCGAGATAAGGAGACGTTGATGTGGGACCATGAACAGGGACGATAGAGTTTACACGTTGGACCACGCATAGGACTGCATCGTCGGAGAGGGGAGAGGGGGCAAGTGAGGGCGACAACGTCCGCGGATAAACGGAGAAGGAAGTGAGTCCACCATCAGCGTCAGCCTGAGGAAGTTTGCAGCCGCAAATGAAACGTAGCAGGAAAACAGGTAATAAAACTGATCTGTGTTTTAAAAAAAGAACTACAGCATGGAATTGGAAACGTGACACAGCAAGAACACACCTAAGATGCTCAAAGACTATTTTATGTTTAGTCTGAATGAGAAACTCTGAGTGATCGATTATTATCAGAAATAATATTTTAAAAAATGTGTTTCAGTGTTCCACACCTTTAAAGTTGCTAGAACAAAGTTGAAAACAATTTAGCCTAAAATATTTTTCCATGCCCCTTAACAACCTTCTAACATAGTATAGCTATACATTTATCATGGAGATTAAAAACACGAGAAAAATGATGAAGTTGTTGACTCGCATTTGACTTAAAACCTCCGCCAATAACACATTTTGGACCAAAAGAGACTATTGGACCGACCGGTTGCCTGTCTCATCAAGCCATCGCACTTCTCTGGGTCCTCTGCTCATCACACACTTGCATATTTAGCAACAGAACACCACGAGTGCGAGAGGTTCTCAGCTCAATAATATCAGAGAAGGAGAAACTGCCGGCTGCTACCACTTCATCTTGAGGACAAACCAGAATCCCAAAATGCAAAACACCATTTGAAGTCGTGGACAACAAAACATGTTTGGATCTATAAACTATCTCATTGTCTCTGGCAATGTGGGTTTCTGGTTCTGATAGAGGCAGAACCAGGGAAGACCGTGTTTGTGTTCAAAACCTAGCCTGTTCTGTAGATTCAGTATAACAGATTTCATGCAGTTCTATAAGTTAAGACTAGTTTACATCAAATGGCCTGTTGTTGAGGGCTCTTTGAACAACAGAGATGAAACATTTAAAGTGAGATATGACTTGTTAGAGAAGGACCACTTATGTTTCTATTGACTCAACACAGCTGTATACCTTAAAAAATTATAGCAATTCATGTAAATGTTATTTAATTCATTTTTACACTTTCATCAATAATATCAGAAGTAATTTTAGATGATGATTATTTCCAGTGACAATTAGCCCTTGTAGCACATTTGGCTGCAGTTTTATATAAACATATGCAAGAATGACCCATCCATCCATTTTCATCCGCTTATCCGGAGTCGGGTCGCGGGGGCAGTAGCCTAAGGCGAGAGACCCAGACTTCCCTCTCCCCAGCCCCTTGGGCCAGCTCCTCCAGGGGGATGCCAAGGCGTTCCCTGGCCAGGTGAGAGACTTAGTCACTCCACTGTGTCCTGGGTCTACCTTTAGGTCTCCTCACGGTTGGACGTGCGCGGACAACCTCACCAGGGAGGCGTCCAGGAGGCATCCTGACCAGATGTCCGAGCCACCTCAACTGGCTCCTCTCGATGTGGAGGAGCTGCGGGTCTACTCTGAGCCCCTCCCTAATGACCGAGCTTCTCACCCTATCTCTAAGGAAGAGCCCAGCCACTCTTCGGAGAAAACTCATTTCGGCCGCTTGTATCTGCGATCTCGTTCTTTCGGTCACTACCCGAAGCTCATGACCACAGGTAAGGGTAGGATCGTTGATCGAACGGTAAACCGAGAGCTTCGCCTTCTGACTCAGCTCTCTCTTCACCACGACAGACCAGTACAATGCCCGCATCACTGCAGATGCAGCACCAATCCGCCTATCGATCTCACACTCCATCTTTCCCTCACTTGTGAACAAGACCCCAAGATACTTAAACTCCTCCACTTGGGGCAGGACCTCATCCCTGACCTGGAGAAGGCATTCTACCCTTTTCCGAATCATGACCATGGTGTCAGATTTAGAGGAGCTGATTCTCATCCCAGCTGCTTCACACTTGGCTGCGAACCGCTCCAGCGAAAGCTGAAGATCACGTTCTGATGAAGCCAACATGACCACATCATCTGCAAAAAGCAGAGACCTTTTCCTCATGCCACCAAAAAGGATGCCCTCCACACCTTAGCTACGCCTAGAAATCCTGTTCATAAAGGTTATGAACAGAATCGGTGACATAGGGCCGCCTTGGCGGAGTCCAACTCTCACTGGGAATGAGCCCAACTTACTGCCGGCAATGTGGACCAAGCTCTGACACCGGCCATACAGGGACCTAACAGCCCATATCAGATGGCCTGGTACCCCATACTGCCGGAGTATACCCCACAGGGCCCCCGAGGGACACTGTCAAACGCCTTCTCCAAATCCACAAAACACATGTAGACTGGTTGGGCAAATTCCTACGCACCCTCCAGGATCCCCCTAAGGGCATAGCCCAATAAGGGTCCAGTGTTCCACGGCCAGGACGAAAACCACATTGCTTCTCCTGAATCTGAGGTTCAACAATCCGACGGACCCTCCTCTCCAGAACCCCTAAATAGACCTTACCAGGAAGGCTCAGGAGTGTGATCCCCTGTAGTTGGAACACACCCTGCGGTACCCCTTTTTAAATAAGGGGACCACCACCCCGGTCTGCCAGTCCAGTGGGACTGCCCCCGATGTCCACGCGATATTGCAGAGCCGCGTCAGCCAACACAGCTCCACAACATCCAAAGCCTTAAGGAACTCTGGGTGGATCTCATCCACCCCTGTAGCCTTGCCACAGAGGAGCTTTTTAACCACTTCAGTGACTTCAGCACCAGAGATTTGAGAGGCCAACCCAAAGTCCCAGACTCTGCTTCCTCACTGGAAGACGTGTTGGTGGGATTGAGGAGGTCTTCGAAGTTTTCTGCCCACCGATCCACATTGTCCTGAGTAGAGGTCAGCGGCACACCATCCCCACTATAGATAGTGTTGGTAGCGCACTGCTTTCCTCCCGAGGCGCCAGATGGTGGACCAGAATCTCCTCGAAGCCATATGGAAGTCTTGCTCCATGGTCTCACCGAACTCCTCCCATGCCCGGGTTTTTGCCTTGGCGACTACCCGAGCCGCGTTCTGCTTGGACTGCTGGTACCCGTCAGCTGCCTCTGGAGTCCCACAGGCCAAAAAGACCTGATAGGACTCTTTCTTCAGCTTGATAGCATCCCTAACTGCCGGTGTTCACCAGCGGGTTTGGGGGTTGCCACCACGACAGGCACCGACGATCCTGCAACCACAGCTCTGGTCGGCCGCCTCAACAATGGAGGCACGGAACAGGGTCCATTCAGACTCAATATCCCCCGCTTCCCCTGGAACATTTTGGAAGTTCTGTTGGAGGTGGGAATTGAAGCTCCTTCTGACAGGAGACTCTGCCAGACGTTCCCAGCAGACCCTCGCGATACGTTTGGGCCTGCCTGGTCTGACCGGCATCCTAGAGCCAGCTTCTGTAGCCAAGGATCAGACCGCGATTACCATCCGTCACACACTGCACCCGACCCCATTGGCCCCTCCCACGAGTGGTGAGCCCATGGGAAGGGGGACCCACGTTTCCTCTTCGGGCTGTGCCCGGCCGGGCTCCATGGGTGAAAGCCCGGCCACCAGGCGCTCGCCAACATGCCCCACCTCCAGGCCTGGCCCCAGTGACCCATGTCCGGGCAAGGGAACACGGTTTCCATTTATATAATTCATCATAAGAGGTCTTTGGGCTGCTCTTTGTCTGATCTCTCACCTAGCACCAGTTTGCCATGGGTGACCCTACCAGAGGCAGAAAGCCTCAGACAACTTAGTTCCTAGGATCATTGAGACACTCAAATCCCTCCACCACAGTAAGGTGACAGCCCATCTGCAACAGATTAAATGTTGATTTTCATAACTTTGATTTTCCAAAAGCATGCCTACTTTTGCCAACTAAGCCCATTCTCCCTCTCCTTCAGTATTAATGTTGTGCAAATTAATTAAGAATAATGTTTTAAGTCACCCTTGACGAGCACTAACAGGATGGGAAGGATCCTCCCTTCTTTGCTGGAAAACATTCCTAAAGATACTCTAATTGCACACTTGTACCCACCTTGCTGTCCTCTGGGCTGCTGTGTCCCTTGGTTATGGTTGTGACTGTATATGTAAACTGAGTGACAAAGGAAATGAAAGTCTTGAGACTCAAAGTTTTAAAAAGGAAACCCCTCGTTGCTGAGTGCGGTTCCTCTCCCTCCCTTTTTTCCAGTCTTACAAAACGCTTCACTTGTCACTGCTGACTCCCAAGCTCCTTTAATAAATGCTCCAAAAGAAAATGTCTGGCTTTGAGTGGCAGAGTGTGACTGTTTAAAACCAGTGGGATTCTTGGTAATCCTACAGAAGACTCAGGTGTAACCTGACTTTAAAGCCGCCTCTCCCCTCCACTTACAAGCGACAAACCTGCAGAGGAGAGGCTAGGTGGAGCGTGGGGAGAAGAATCGATTGTCCACGTCGCCTTTCCAGGGAAGCCATCGGTATTTGTTACATGTGGAGTGGAGGGACCCATATGTTTTAGTGAGACCTTATATATGACTTAAGGCTGAAAATAGAGTGAAATGTGGGTTACTTCCACCGAGGGGGTCTTGTGGATGAAACTTTGAGGCCTGTCAGTCAGCAGCTGCAGCTTGTGGCCTTTAAAGAGGTTGCTTGGAAACGGATCCGGTGTGAGGGCGTCATTGCTGTATGTTTCTCAGACTACTACAACTAAATCTCAATATTTCAAATGTTCACGAGTCAAAAACTGAAGATGGTTAAAATGTTTAGCAGAATGTAATTGCAAGTATGACTGCAGTGAAACACATCATTGCATGTTGTTTTTTAAATACCAAAATGGGAGTACAACTTCCTAAAACTTTCCATGCCTTATGTCTTTTCTCTCTTTTTCCTTTGTCTTTTGGCAGACAGCTGTCTGAGACACGATGCTGCTTCCACTGGAGACTTCACTCTTTTCACTCACTCCATCTCTGGCACATAGTTGCCATGGAAAAAGCCCAGAAATGGGGCAGATAACAGTTCAATGAGGGAGCAGAGACTGGAGGGTCTGAAGAGAGGCAGCAAGTTTCCAGGGCCCATCCTGTCAAACCATCACGCTCTTTTGATGCATAAAACTGGAGAGGAAACCTGAGCGAGGGAAAATGTTTAGAAAAACAGAAAACGAGAGAAGAGTTTGGATTTTTCTTTTAAACAATGGGAGGAGGAAAGTAATATGTTGACTGAAGTTGAACCGGAGTGTGGAGAGATGACAGCATTTCAAAAAGGAAGTGACTAAAATAATTAGGATCTATCTGTGTTGGGAATATTGTAAGCACCAGGTGTAATTTAAGTGAGGAAATATCAAGACAGCCCATTTCTCGCAGCCGGAGAAATGACTCACTGCAATACAGAAGAAATCTGCATGATATCCTGTCTCTGATGTAAGAATTAACTGTCTATTACCAAGGTATTAATAATCTCAGGAGTACAGTGCTGGGGATTAATTACCGCACTCAGTCAGTCAGAAGAAGTGAAAATGAGGCTGGCTGGCACCAGCAGCCTATCTATGCAGCTAACAAATCAAAACGTCATTTCGAAAACCAGACAAAGGACAAAATGCTTTGAGGGACTGTTAAAGTTAGCTGAAAGATGGCAAGTCAATACATTTCAGAGGTCACTGTGTTTATTAGATCCCACAACAACCACAGCTCTGGTGAAGATCAAAGCTTTCCTTTGGGACTTAATGTTATGACATCACATGGAAAATCTGATCAGATGAAATCTGAAAATATATGCACCTTACTCAAACCCACATTAGGCAAAAGGAGGAAATAAGGTAAAATACATAAATACTTCTGAATTTGAAGCTCGGTGACACATCAGCAGGGACTTGCTGGTGACAGCCCACCTCACTTCTGGCAAACAGTTTTGAAGTAGCACTGTCAGGAGAGGCCCCTCGGAGGATCTCAGGTACACCACCTGCCTGAAATCAAATTCCCTTTTATTCCTTCTTCTCTTTGAGACTACAGCGCAAAGACAAGAGACTCCACTTCCTGTTTTAACACCGCAGCACCACTGCACTTCCAGCGAACACTGAAGCAATTTTATAAAGATTGATGACTAAAAGTTGCAGCATGCAACAGGAATCTTCCTCAGGACGGTGACTATGACGATTACAGGGTTTCTCTTTTGACTTTTCAGACTGCGGTGACTCCTGGTGGTGTCACCCACTGGATTCTTGCACTGATGAGTTCTATGAATAAGACAGGAAGAAACCGTAGCTGCTGCTTCTGGAAATGTAAAATGCAGTAGCTGTAAAACTTTCATTAGCTGGCTGAAACAGCTGGTCTGTAATGATGGTTGGTACACTTTGTGATTTTAAATGTCAGCACTGGTGTGTCAGTCATTTGGTTCAATGCTTTGTCTTCACAGCAATACTTAAAGGGGTATTCCACCAAAAGTGTAATGTTGTCTATTGACATATATCCCAGAGTTAGATAACTGGGAATAAACTATTTTAACCAGCCCAGTCATTCTTCTGGCTCGGCTGTACTCCTTTAGCTTTAGCTTAGCATAAAACACAGCAAGTGAGTGGATCCAGCTGGCCTTGTGAGTAAAAACATCCTTAAAATCACTCAGTAGGGTTAGTACTGAAACAAAAATCATATTCATGTCCCAATGAGAACTAATAAACCTAATCAAATACCTGCAAACCAAAAAAAGGGGTACTATAAATGTTTGACCACATTTTTAATTATGTGCATTTCATTATTATTAATGTACAAAAAACTTTGTATTATTGAACTAAAACTCAGTTAGGAGAAATGTAGACTTGTAAATGTAACTGGATTTAAATTTCTGTCTGGCTACACTAGAAATTAAATTGGATGCAAATGGATTAAACTGGACCTGTTCTCTGGTTTTATAGTACCCATGAGACAAGTAGAATGTAAATCAACTGAATTACACCTTAACAACGGTGGATTAACACAATGTATTGGAGCATTTTTTCATGCTAATGTTAACAGTTTGTTCTAAGAACGGCAGCGCTTAACTAAAGCCTCTTAAAGCCTAATTTAAGACGTGATCTAGTTTGTTTAAAGCTTGGGGATACCTCACTGAAAATCTGAAAAACACTGTGTGACTCATTGGGTTCTTGCTGCCACTTAAAAATCTGACTTCTGCTAATGATTAAGATGAGAACACGTCAAAGAGATGAGTAGGAGGATAAAGTTGGAGGATGAATGACGTGAGAAAATGGAGTACATTTAAAGATGGGAAAAGTTAATTCTGAAGAAAATCTGCTGGCCCTTCTGAAGGTTTTTCAGTTTTTACCAGAGCCATCTTCCATTCCTCAAACAGGCCACCAGATACCATCAGAGACATAATTTGCCTGCACTTGACGAGAGTGGATTTATGTCCTGGATCTTATTTTCTTCTCCATCCTATGCATGGCATTCTGTCTCAATACACTAAGTCCAAAGAGAAAAGTCTGGATCTCATCTGAAAGAAGAGTGAAGTGTGATGTGGGTTGTGACACAGAGTCTCTGAATTTGCCGCTTTGTCTTCAACACTTTAACCTACAACAAAAGGTGGTGTCAAACACTGAAAATGCTCATGCAGCCATAAAGATCAGGTCAGCTGCAGAGTACCATGAAGAAAAAAACTGTAGGTGTGTGTGTGTGTATGTGTGTGTGTGTGTGTGTGTGTGTGTGTGTGTGTGTGTGTGTGTGCGTGCGTGCGTGCGTGCGTGTGTGTGTGTGTGTGTGTGTGTGTTTTTGATGAATGTCAGAGGAAAGTGACAAACCCAGACAAAATAAAATTGTCACATGAAGTTGTCGTGGGAGCATGCAGCGCATGTGTGCAGGTCCAGCAGGCATGGAGCTGCATGTGTGAGGATGATGACCAACAGGCTAACGTCCTCTAGAGATGCTGTGCTCTGAAAGCCAAAAGTGTCATATTTAGGTGATTCTGACCCAAGGATTCAGCCAACACGGAGAACGGTGCAAATAATAAAGTTAATTTAAAGCACGTAAAAAAACAAAGACAAAAAAGTCAGCTTACTTGGTTTAAAACAGTGGGCTTAAGACCAGTACACATGGCAGGATAATTGTGCCAATTTTTAACCTTCTCCTCCTCTCCTGACAATCTTAAGGATGTGCACGATTACGTTAATGGCTCTAAAGATAACCTTATAAAATAATCCTGCCGTGTGTGGTGTGTTCCATCATCTAGCTTCATGACTGGCTACCTGTCACATTGCAGAATGTTAATTGTCTCTGAAAATCAGGCCAATCCAACATTTTGAAAACCCAGATTTAGGACCGGAGTGATCCTAACATCCTTAAGAGCAGACCAGAGCACTCGTAACACACCACAGAAGAAAGGATAATCTGATAAGATTATCTTTAGATCGTTTACAGTAATCATGCACAACTTTAAGATTGTCAGAAGGACACGTAATAAAATAAAAATAAAACGACTGACTACTGACCTCATAAAATCCAGAACCCTTAACTTGTTCTCTAAACAAATACAATATTACAGTAATGTAGTTACAAATATGGCAAAAGTTCTAAACACGAAGAGAATCTTAATTTTTCATGCTGGTTGCTGTTATTTTAATAGCATAACTTATCTTTACCAAGACTTGTATATATTTGGGAAAATGACATTTGAAAGATTAACATTTTCCTTGCTCACTTCACTTTTCCTTTCCATCATCAACAACACAAAGGGACTAAAAACCACCAAGGGCTTGACATGCCAGTCAAAGGGCTAAATAAATGTCAGCAGATAGCTTCTAGGGTGGCAAACGCTCTAACACACATGGTTCAATAGACATTTAAGTAGAATCAACAGGGTGTCTTCTATGGAGATTACTGCAGATCTGTCAGATTGTTTTATTCAAGCTTTCGTCAGTACAAGAAAGCAGACAAGAAGAAAACTTGTAGAACTAAAAAGTCTGAGTAAATCTTTTACCTGTGACTTTCTGAAGCTTTCTTCGCCACGACATAAATGGGAAGTGCAGATCTGCACTGTAACACATCAAATGAAATATGACTCATATTCCTGAAACACCATCTGTGAGTTTATAATGTAACCTCAACCATCTGTGTCAGTATTCACATCCTTTATGAGAAATCTGTCTACTTGTAGACTAAAACATAATTACAGTTAAATCAGACAAACACATTCAAACCGAAAAAAACACAAAAATATGTAAGTTGGACATTATTTGTTAGATTTCTTATTTATTTTACTTTCTGTATTTTAAACTGATTGGAGTTATGCAGACTGTCTTTTAGTCACGAGGTTGGCAGCAATTTTTCTGCACGCATCTGCCAAAGTGTTCTTGGGCAAGGCACTGATGCCAGTTTGCTCCAAACGTTGTGTGTTTCTTGCGTGGCACACAAACATCCATTACTGTGCGAGAGAAAGTTTGGGGATGGATTTTCAGAACCAAGAAAGAAAAAGGTTACACATTTTGACCGTTAAGCATTTATAAAGTACAATATGTCCTTTTGCAAAAAGTTACGGGCTGAACTGCTGGTGAGAGTGTTATTGATCCTCTGAATATGAACATTTCTCCAAATGCCAAACTGAAACCGTATTGGTAAAAAGTGTTCTAGGATCCAAAAGGCTAGATGGGTGGAAAGTGTAAACTTGGCATTAAAAATTTCCAGCAGACACATTTAAATTATTTAAGTCACATTTTTCTCTAACTGCACACTTTTCTTACATTAAAGAGCCAAATATTTTAAATTAGAATCATAAATACTGATATGTTGAAATTATTAAAAATAATAATAATAAAAAAATTCTACTCAGACGGCAGGTTTTGGAACCTTATCCTGATATTTGGACATCTTGCAATGGATAACAGCAACATGGTCCTACCACTGAAAACGTTGATGTTTTATCTCCACAAATAACACAAGTCAGGAGGAGCTTCTGCCGTGTGGTTTAGTTGCTAATGCTAACAGTTAGCTTCCACTAGCTGAGATGTCAGCTGCTGACTCTCAGATGCTAAACCAACAACAGCCTTCCCTGAGTCGATGAATGTTAAAGGGATACTATGCAACATTTTCATGTTTTAAAATCGTTTTCTTGTGCCAGTGTGCTAAAATGACAAACACCCCTTAGTGATGTACCTTTCCTCTAGAAAATAATGAAGGCTGAGAAGACATTTCAGCTGTTAGATTAAGGTGTCAAAAAGATGAAGCAAGGAGATAAGTTTCACTTGAATGAATAATAACAGACACAATGGAGGGATATAAGCAAGCTAAACTGCCAAGTGTGCCTTTGAGTGGCAGTGTGATGTAGATCTGTGACACCACCGTCTATTTTCAATCAGAAACGAATGCAGGAGATAGGTGTAGGAGACTATTTTCATCTTCAGCCTGCATGAAAAACTCAGAGTGACCAATTATAATCAGTAAAAATGTTTTTTCAGTGTTCCACAATTTTAAATAAATACTTTATGTAATTCAAGTCTCATTAATTTATTTCCTCTTTAGAGAATTTTATGTATTTTAACTAGGGTTACTTCCCATGTAAAGAAGGTCCGCTCACCTGTTCTCAGATCATTAAATCCTTGTCATGACCTGTTACCTTCCTATCATCCTCCAGTCATCCAACTAGAACCAGTTAGTGTTCCTGATCATTCTCAGAATATGTCACCCCTGCTCTGATGGTAAAAGTTAGTAAATTTAAGTCCTAGATCAGATTTGTTCCTGTTCTACTGTTATTTTAATGATTTGGATGTGTTTTTACTACATTATGAGAAATAGAAATGTTAATAAAAACACCCAATTATACAAAAAAAATGAAACTGGAAAAATTAGAATCTGGTGCAAAGTCCACTTATTTCAGTAATTCAACTAGACAGGGACAATATGAAGGCTCAGGAATGCTTTGCATGTGTTTTCTATTTGCAATTATAAATTTTATTTGATTTGGGTCTTGTTTCATATCACACAGTGACATTTGAATATTTAAATGCATTTTTTAGAAATTAAAAGATTTAGTTTACAGTAATAATAACCATGTCTAATGTTTGATTATCTGCCTCATTATTTTTCATTTTAAAAATTGCTTTCAGGGAATATTTTCCTGAACGATTAAAATGTGATTAATTAAAATTAATTAATTACAAAGCCTCTAGTTAATTAGATAATTTTTTTAAATTGCGCCCCACCCCTAACTTTAACCAAAAACCCAGGTTGATGTGTGCTTCAATATAGAAATGAAGGGTAAAAACTGATAGAATTGGTAAATCTGTGTGAATTCAATGACTACATGAAAATGTTAAACTGATACCTACAATGTTCATTTAAAATATTTTTTTAAAACATGATCAAAATAAATCATGTGTCAATATAAATCCTAAACGTAATGTGGATTCCACATGTTTAGAAAATATGCCATTAGCCACACCTCCCTGAAGTGACTCAGCTTTGGGGTTTTAGTCACATATCTGGCAACATTGCCAAAGGGATGGCTGGTTGTGAAAGATGATAATACCTAAGTCTCTTCGAGCAAGCTGAACTCCAAAGTGCACATCCACCCAGTCTATCTAGGCCAGTGGTTCCCAAACTTATTTAGCCGCGCACTCCCTTCTATGTCCCGACCACGCCGACCCCCCCCCCCCCCCCGCACCCCCCACATCGGGGCATGGCTCTATATATATATATATATATATATATATATATATATATATATATATATATATATATATATATATATCAGATGTCAAGCTAAGCAGACAGGTTAAAAAAAATTCCCCATCACTTTCATTTTTTAAATAGTAATTAATAAACATTCGATACCATTACAATTTCCTTTTATTTCATTTCAAATAAATATTTAGAGTGCCCAGGTAGCACAAAAAGAATGCAATTTAACGGTTTTCTTAAAGTAGGAACGTTTAACCTGTGCGGCCAGAGCGCTCTCCTCCCTTCTGTTCTGCGTAAACCTGAACTGATCACCTACTTGTGCGTAATCAAATGTCTATAGGGGAAAAGATATAGCCATGATGTTCACTTTTACCTCAGACCGACTTATTGCTGTTTTATGGTGTGGCTGAATCTGCGATCCGCTGTCATGCGGGCTGGAACAACAAATGCTGCAGTAACATGAGATGTGGTCAGGTTCATGAGGAGTCACTGGCTGGAGCGGACCCGACTCATCCCAGAAGCTAATATCTTAATTTGACCTTGAATGAAAAATAACCTCTTAAAAGTTTTTAATCACGGTGGAGGCAGCGTTCATTTCTGCCTTCAGTCTGACGGTGCGCCGGAGTTAAAGCAGCGTGTGCGCTTCTTGAATCTGTGTGTGCGCGCGCGGCACAGCCGCTCAAGTCACCGCGTCTCGCGCTATTTAAACCAATGTTGTAAAATGACTTCTGCCCAGCCCAGATGTGCTCACTTGTGCACCCGTGAGCCGTGGTTCAGCCGGAACGCGTCTGACCTCTGACAGACGCACTCTGAACTTCAGATCGTCAGCGCGCTGTCAATAGCCTGAATGGGAATCATTTCTTGTTATTTAGTTACATCCACAATGTTCTGTGTGTGAGGTTTACAATGTCAGAACACCTGCATGAGACAGGTGTTAATTACAATCTGCCAGAATGACTCGCCACCTTCAGATTTCTCCAACACCGTTAAAAATGATCAAATACGGAACATATCGGCGTGCGCAGGCCAGAGTGCTGAAGCTCGGCGCATTGTTATTATGAAGTTAGGGCACATGTGGAGGACACGCGCAAAAATATACTTGTTTTCAATCACATTTATTGTGCCCACTTACTTTTTCTTTGGCCCACCCACAAATGAGTTTCTGCGCTAATGGTGACATATGACAGACTTCTCTGAGCTCCGCAGCCATTACACTTTTCACCTCGCGCACCTCCTAGCGGCAGCTCGCGCACCCCCGGGGGTGCGCGCACCACACTTTGGGAATCCCTGATCTAGGCCATCCACATTTGTTATATGGATGCAAGGTTATAATAGTTTTAATAGGAACAGTTCCATTTTAGAAGCATTCAGTGCATTTAAAGACAAGACTTTAGACAATTTGAAGTGAATTATTTTGTGGTGTCATTGAGAAAACATACTTTAATTTAGAATGAAACGTTCACCCTTAGTAACTGAATTGGGACTTTACTTGGTCAAAAGCAGTTATTCTTAAGTCACAGCCCAAATTATTTTCATCATTGATGACTCAGGGTTGCCATTTTGTTAATTATGACATGACATGTTAATGTGGATTCATTACCAGCCTATTTCAACATTACAGAAAAACGACTTTAATGCAGAATAATTTTATTGCTTGAACCACGATTGTTACCTGAATCATGTATCAATTGGATAAGTAAAGATTATGAAGCTGAGCCAAGGTAACTTTCTAGGCCCCAGTCTCCTGTCTGATTGTCTGCTGGGCAGCTGCCTTCTACAGCCTTGTAGTAGTTCATACTGCCCTGCTCTTAATTTAGCCCCTACTGTGCCAAAACAGCTAACAATGACTTGAAACAGGGCAAGGTGAAGACTGGCGCGCCAATCTACAAGCAAGAAGTGGGTTTGAGACTGAGGCAAATCAAGATACATCCCTCAGCTGATAGATCCTGAATGGAACCGATAGAGAACAGGGAGCAAGGTCGCCATCCATTAGCCATGCTTTGAAGTCACAGACGGATAACTTCACTACAGAGGAGCCAACACATACTGGTGTTAACAACCCTGTTCCAACGTGGGTGAAAATAAAGATGCTCAGAGGCTGCTGAGATGTGCAACAAATGCAAACCTGCAGCTGCCTCAGATTACAATAACTGATATTTATTATCAGTAACTTATTTGTTTGTTATCAAACAGCATACATTATGGGATGGTTTATAAGCAGCAAAACATGAAGTAATTTTATTGAAAATGTAATTCAATCTGAACAGACCACTTTGAGTGATCATGGGAATGATGGTACAACACAGTTAACCCAGTCTGAAGAACATTTTATCTCATTAAATTATGCAACCATATCAGTCAAAAGAAATGCAAAGGCTGTTTAAAAGTACACAAAAACATGAACTATTTACAAATTCTGTCTGATCCATGTTTGCATTTGAGTAAGCAGTAATTTTTATATGGTATATAGATATATATATAGTATATGGTATATAGATATATGGTATCATACCATATATCTATATACCATATAGATCCTTCTCCATTTAGAACAGATTTGCAATAATTTATAAGTAAGTGAAAGAGTATCAGGATATTTTGCACACGTTTTAAATCATGTGAGAAAAAGACGAAGAAGAAGAAGAAGAAGAAGAAGAAGAAGAAGAAAGAAAACACCTCCTCTGGAAGACCCTCAGAAGGCATCTTGACCAGATGTTTGAACCACTTCTTTTCATGTGAAAAAGCAGCGGTTTGTGATCTTGTACATTCAGCCTCATCTTTGAACCACCACTCAAGGGACAGTAAAGGGGCCCGTGAATGTCCCATGAATGGGACGCTGTCTGGGTCGGTTGTATACAAGTGCTAGCCAGAAACAATGTTGTTTTATTTCAGTAACTCCATAAAAAATGTGAAACTTGAATGTTAGATTAATTTATGACACACAGATATATTTCAAATGTTTATTTCTTTTCATTTTGACGAAATGACAACTGAATAACTAACAACTACTGAAAATCTCAAATTCATTATCTCACAAAGTTAAAGTTAAAGTCCCATCAGTCATCATATAATGCTGGTGAAATTTCATCTCTGCATTTAACCCTTCCCGATGGGGAGCGGTGAGCTGCAGCTGTGGCTGCGCTCCGAAACTATTTGGTGAATTAGAACATCAATTAAGACAAAGGCAAAAGAAAATGTTTATGAAATGTTGGTAAACTGAAAAGTCTGAGCATGTACAGCACTCAACATTTAGTTTGGGCTCCTTTGGTCTGGATTACTGCAGCAATGGGGCGTGGCATGTAGTTGATCAGTCTGTGGCTGTCATGAGTCGCCCCGGCCTCCCTGACTGTGTCGCTCCTTCCGTAATTAGCCTTATTGTTCTCACCTGCCCCTCGTTAACCTGCCCATGTGTTCCCTGATTGTTCTGTGTATTTATACCTCCCTCTCTGTTCCTGTCGTTGTCGGATCAATGCGTTGTCTTCGTTGTGTTCGTGCTTGTGCTGCTACCATTAAATCCATTTTTATTTTTTCATCCGTGCCTGCTCTTCTGCCTCCTGAACCCTCCACCACACATGGTCTGCCATCTCCACCCTCAACTCATGACAGTGGCGCTGCTCAGGTGTTATGAGAGCCCGTGTTGCTCTGATAGTGCCTTCAGCTCTTCTGAATTGTTGGGTCTGGCGTATTGCATCTTCCTCTTCACAATATCCTATTGATTTTCAATGTGGTTAGGTTAGGTGAGTCTGCAGGCCAAGCAAGAACTGGTCCTTAAAGCAGATACTGGTAGCTTTGGTACTGTGTACAAGTGGCATGTTCTGTTGGAAAATAAAATCTGCATCTCCATAAAGTTGGTCAGCAGCAGGAAGCATGAAGTGCTCTAAAACTACCTGGTAGACAGCTGTGTTGACCTTTGACCTCGGTAAACACAATGGACCAACACCAGCAGGTGACCTGGAACCCCAAACCATCACTAACTGTGGAATCCTTCCACTGGACCTCAAGCAACGTGGATCCTGTTGCTCTCTTCTCTTCCTCCAGACTCTGGGACGTTGATTTCCAAAGGAAATGCAGAATTTGCTTTCATCAGAGAACATAACTCTGGACCACTCAGCAGCAGTTCAGTCCTTTTAGTTTTTAGCCCAGGAGAGATGCTTCTGATGCTGTCTCTTGTTCAAGAGTGTCTTGACACAAGGAATGCATCTGAAACCCACATCCTGCATGCGTCTGTGTGTAATATTGTGTTTTCAATATTGAACCTTTTCACAATATTCTTAGGCCCTGTCCACACGTAGCCGGGGATCTGCCAAAACGTAGATATTTTTCTACGTTTTGGCCTGTCATCCACACGAAAACTGAGTTTTTTCACACGAAAACGGATCTTTTTAAAAACTCCGGCCAAAGTGAAGATCTGCGTTTTCTCCGTTTTGGGTGTCTGCGTGTGGACGGACAAAACCGGAGTTTTAAGGTCCGCAACGTCACTTTCCGCGACAAAAAAATGCTGACATCACGTGTGCGACCTGTGTTTACACTAGCCGGCATCATGGAAGCCCTCAGAGCTGCGCTCTGTCACTACCCGAACCATCTATTGTCCAAGCGCTTTATGCTTGTTTGTTTTTGCAAGCGGAATTACTGCTCCTTGCGGAAGACCACAGACGAAGGAGGAGGTTAAGAACGGGGGAAGTACTGCCGCCTACAGGTCTGGCATGTCCTTAACAACGTATTTATCCGGGAACGTGTGGACAGAGTTTGTTTTTAAAACGAGGTGGTGTGGATGCAAGTTTTTGGAGGGGCGGATATTCGTTTTTTAAAAAACCCCGGCTACGTGTGGACTAGGCCTTAGATACTGAATGTGGGATTTTCATTAGTTGTCAGTTATAATCATCACATTAAAGAAATAAACAATTACATTGGATCAGTCTGTGTGTAATGAATTCATCCAATATACAAGTTTAACTTTTTGAATGGAATAGCTGAATTTTTTTTTTTTTTTCATCGTGTCCTGTCTGGCTGTGAAGCAAACAGAATTGATGTCTGAATGCTGTTAACAAGCCTTACAGATTTACTCTCCCAAGCCCATACTTTGAGAGCACCATGTGAGCACCTGTGTGTGTACACGCGCTTGTTTATGTAAGGTTTATCTATAGGAGCATCCAATAGAGAGTGTGAGGGACCACAGATCTGCCCCCCAAAGATGCGTAGGAGACGGGGGGAGCTCCAAGTCCAGAGATCCAGGCACTGCCCCAGAACACAGGAACCCCAAGGAGACTGCAACCAGAAAGGCCCCCGCCCCCCTCGAGAGGCACAGAGGATCGCCCCGGGGGGCCACAACCAGCAGCCGGCAGAGTCCCGGGAGATATCAGCGGCAAGCCCGCAGGCCCACCCGCAGCCTCCCACCCCCTAGCCGGCCGAGCCCGGGACCCAGCGACCCGGAACCCAGTGACCCGGGACCAGGGGCGACCACCCTCGCCGGAGACCCAGCAGAGCCCAGGGACCCAGACTCCACCAGGCCGCCACCGGGATTGATCAGGCAGAAGCCAAAAATCTTAAACCCCCTGACCCGGGAGCCACAAACACTCAGGCAGACCAAGGCACCACACCCCACACCAGGTGTGGCAGGGGGAGGGGAGACGAAGATCTATATCACCAAAAGAAGTCCCAGAAGAGGGGAGGAGTCAAAGACCCCACCTGACATATACAGTCATACACAAACACAGTCACACACTCCCTCCCTCATGCTCACACATGCACATACGTACAAACAAAGACTTACAAAAATGCACGCCGGACACCCACTCATGCTCCCCATACAGACCCTATTCACTCTGGTCCCGGTACTGCTGCACATGGGGTACAACCATCACCGATTACCAGAGTTTGACCCTTTCTGCTGGGGTGCCGATGAGCTGGCTCCCCCGCCCAATGCTGAGCACAGCAACCCCCCACCCCAGACCCCAACCAGACGGCCAGATCTCCCTCCTAGCCTCCAGCCCCAGGAAGCCAAGCAACAACAGAGGTGTGCTAAGACCCCTAGTCTCCCTCCACCTGCTCCAATATAGTGTTGTGTGTTAATGAGGTGTATTCCATGGCTGTGGTGAACGGGCAGTGCGGGCATTGTCGGGCCTATGCTAGCTGATGCCACCGCACCACCCCACCTGCACCCACAGCCCTCGATGTCTAAGTGCAGTTTAAAATTGGAAGTGGGCACCGGCACTCGGGAGGAGGCTGAGAAATCACCCTGCCAACTGCCGTTGAATGTGCTCACTCCCAAGGCCCTAAGTGTGTGTTTGCGTGGAATGTCATCGGCGGAAGTGTCTAAGGTGCTAATAAAATTGGGGGGCAGGTTGCCACAGGAATGCGGAAATGGGGTCCATACCCGCACTCCCTGACTTGTCCACCCCCCAAGGTCCTATGTGCATGTTTGTGTGATGATGTGAGGGAGCAGGAGGAGAGAAATGTGCGGAGATGGGGAGGAATGGCTGGTTGAGGTTAGCCCTCCAGGGTGCCAGCTCCCCCACTGGCAACAATAGGCACCTCTGTTGTCAAATTGCCACCCAGGGCATGGAGACCCCAGCCCATCCTGCCAGGGCCCAAAGCAGCAGCATTACAGAGCCTCACGGAGTCCGAGGGCACCAACCCAGCCCAACCCCAGCAGAATATCTATGCCCATCCCTGCATTTGCACAACTTCCAGAATATATAAGACATAGGACATCCAGGTAAGGTTGGGTCCTCCCCCTCCTGGACCTCCCCCTCCCCTGTGATGGTACAGCAGAGGAGCCAAGGTCTACCCGAGGCCCCTGAACCTGGGCCAGGTGCTGCTGCATGTTCCTGCCTTCTCCCCGGCAGCATAAATGTCTGGACCCGACCCCCAAGGCCCCGCCCAGACCCGCCCAGGGACAATGCAGCTGCCAGGCAGTGACCCATGGCCGCCGCCAAGACCTCCAAGGGGCCCCACTCACAACCGCCAGTAGTCCACCCCCTGAGGCAAACCAAGCACTTCCAGAGGGGGGCAACGCCCCTCCCCTCCCCCCCCTCCCCCCCAGTCCCAGACATCCCCAGTGAACCCACCTCCAGGGAACATCCAGATACTCCAAGCTCAGACCCTCCATCCCCTCACCCACATCATCCCGCAGGACAATATCAATGGTCCCCCGTCATCGCTATGTGATGGAACCGATCAAAGGAGCCCAGAGTGATTGATTTGAAGTGGAAGCAGAGGCTAAATCAAGTGTAATATGATCTAACAAAATATTTCTATACTGGTTAATGCAGAGAGTTTCTCTATTTTTCCAATTCAAGAGGATAGTTTTCTTAGCGAAGCATATGGCAGTCAGAACCAAGTGAACCAAAGATGTTTCAATCGGGACATTGTCCAGGTTTTCCAGTAAACAAAGAGAGGCGGTGGTTGGGATATGACATTTCAGACACTTTGACAGGTCTTCACATACTCTACCCCAAAATTCCTGGACAGGTGGACAGGACCACAGTGCATGAATGTAATTGTCAGGAATGTTGTTTGTGCAGTGTGTACAGATGTCAGATGACACAAACCCCATCTTGAACGTCCGATGACCTGTATAGTGTACTCTGTGTAGAATTTTGTACTGAATTAATTGTAAATTGGAGTGTCTGATCATTTTAAAAGTTTTTAATCAAGTTTGGGACCAGAAGTTCTGGTCAAAGCTGACTGATAGATCCACCTCCCATTTTTCAATAGGGATTGCTATTCTATCGTCTATTTTGGACAGTGTCTTATATACTTTAGACAGTAGTTTGGGGGGTTTGAGATTATAGAAGTCTAATACCCTTGGTGGTGTTTGTAATTCTACTTTATTGAGCTTAAATCTTTGTTTGACTACAGATTTAATTTGGTGGTATTCTAAAAAGCTATTCTCATCTATTCCAAATTGGGAGACTATTCTATTAAGTGGGATGAAGTCCAGTCCTTCATATATGTGTTCCAGGTATAGGATTCCTTTATTTTTCCAGTCCGGAAGATTCATCGTTTCATTATTTTTGCAAAATATTAGGATTATTCCAGATAGGTGTGCGTCTGCATGGTACTAGTGAAGACTGTCATTTTTAGATACTCCCACCATGCTGTCAGAGAGGTGCTGATACTAATACTTTTGAAGCATTCATGTTTTCTTATGCTTGAGCTAATAAATGGTAAGTCTGAAAGCTCTATCGTATTGCAAAGTGTCTGTTCAATATCCAACCAGGACTCACCTAGTGGGTTATCTTGCAACCATCTTGGTATATATTGCAGCCTGTTGGCTAAGAAATAATAATAAAAGTTGGGTATATCCAGTCCTCCTCTGTCTTTGGTCTTCTGAAGCGTTTTTAAGCTAATTCGTGGAGGTTTATCCTGCCAAAGGAATTTGGTAATTGAGGAGTCCAGAGATCTAAACCAGTCAGCTGGTGGTTTGTTTGGGATCACTGAAAATAAGTAATTTATTCTGGGTAAGACCATCACTTTAATTGTAGCAACTCTCCCCATGAGTGATATCGGTAAGGATTCCCAGGAATTGCTGAAATAAATAAACTTTGCCATGACATTCTAATTCTTTGACAAGCACCTGTATACTAGGGATGCACTAGGGTGGTTGGTTCATGAAGTTAGCGATGCGACTGCACCGGCAGCCTCAGTGTGTATCAGTTACAACTGACAGCTATATCACAATGTATCTTTCCATGCGTGTCTCTCGTCGGTAAAACCATGGTTACAACAATTACTTCTTAGTTTCCCTTCTATGTTTATATTTTTTGAGGCGCATTGAACGCCTTATCTCTGTCAGCAAAAGCCAGGGTCTGCACACTGCGCAGCCGCAGTGGCAACACATTATGACAATATTAACCGACGTACGTTCTTCCTGTCTCAACTCGCCAAAAAATAACCAATTAAACATACTTCTACGTGGCACGGTTTCTGCAGAAGCGTAAAAGCCTTCTTATCGATCTGTGCACCTGAAGCTTTGTGTGAGGTAATTAAGATAATTCCTTATTATCGTAACATTTGTGCAGAACTAAAAACTCCAGAGTGAATGACATTTTGCTCTTAACAGTGCTTCAGAGAAGTCCAATGAACAGCTGCGGTAAACTCACATCTCTTAAAGGAACAGTAACCTTAGGCTACAACAGCTGTCACAACATGGATCATTACAATACAGGTGCTGGCCAGTAAATTAGAATATCATCAAAAGGTTGAAAATATTTCAGTAATTCCATTCAAAACGTGAAACATGTACATTATATTCATGCAATGCACACAGACCAATGTATTTCCAATGTTCATTACATTTAAATTTGATATTCATAAGTGACAACTAATGAAAACTCCAAATTTGGTATCTCAAAAAATTAGAATATTCTGAAAAGGCTGAATATAGAAGACACCTGCTGCCACTCTAATCAGCTGATTTACTCAAAACACCTGCAAAGGCCTTTAAAAGGTCCCTCAGTCTTGTTTTGAAGGCACCACAATCATGGGGAAGACTTCTGACTTAACAGCTGTCCAAAAGACAATCATTGACACCTTGCACAAGGAGGGCAAGACACAAAAGGTGATTGCTAAAGAAGCTGGCTGTTCGCAGAGCTCTGTGTCCAAGCACATTAACAGACAGGCGAAGGGACGGAAAAAATGTGGTAGAAAAAAGTGTACAAGCTCTAGGGATAACCGCACCCTGCAGAGAATTGTGACGACAAACCCATTCAAAAATGTGGGGGAGATCCACAAAGAGTGGACTGCAGCTGGAGTCAGCGCTTCAAGAACCACCACGAGGAGACTCATGAAAGACATGGGATTCAGGTGTCGCATTCCGTGTGTCAAGCCACTCTTGAACAAGAAACAGCGCAAGAAGCGTCTCGCCTGGGCCAAGGACAAAAAGGACTGGACTGATGCTGAGTGGTCCAAAGTTATGTTTTCTGATGAAAGCAAGTTCTGCATTTCCTTTGGAAATCAAGGACCCAGAGTCTGGAGGAAGAGCGGAGAAGCACAGAATCCACGTTGCATGAGGTCCAGTGTAAAGTTTCCACCGTCAGTGATGGTGTGGGGTGCCATGTCATCTGCCGGTGTTGGCCCACTCTGTTTCCTGAGGTCCAGGGTCAATGCAGCCGTCTACCAGGAAGTTTTAGAGCACTTCATGCTTCCTGCTGCTGACCAACTTTATGGGGATGCAGACTTCACCTTTCAACAGGACTTGGCACCTGCACACAGTGCCAAAACCACCAGCACCTGGTTCAAGGACCATGGTATCCCTGTCCTTGATTGGCCAGCAAACTCGCCTGACCTTAACCCCATAGAAAATCTATGGGGTATTGTGAAGCGGAGGATGCAATACGCTAGACCCAACAATGCAGAGGAGCTGAAGACGACTATCAGAGCAACCTGGGCTCTCATAACACCTGAGCAGTGCCACAGACTGATCGAGTCCATGCCACGCCGCATTACTGCAGTTATTGAGGCAAAAGGAGCCCCGACTAAGTATTGAGTGCTATACATGCACATTCTTTTCATGTTCATTCTTTTCAGTTGGCCAACATTAGAGAAACAAACATTTTTTCATTGGCCTTTAGAATATTCTAATTTTCTGAGATACCAGATTTGATGTTTTCATTGGTTGTCACCTATAAATATCAAATTTAAATGTAATAAACATCGGAAATACATTGGTCTGTGTGCATTGCATGAATATAATGTACAAGTTTCACGTTTTGAATGGAATTACTGAAATATTTTCAACCTTTTGATGATATTCTAATTTACTGGCCAGCACCTGTATTTAAAAATTATGTTCAGATACTTACAGTGTTTCATAATAACTCCTAATAATTATCAGATGAACGCCAATAATTTTCTGATTCTGTTAGTTTATTTTTCTGAGCGGTGACTGTCTGAACCTCATTTCACCCCTCCTATTTCAACAGAGTATTGTAGCAATAAAAATATGTATAATATGTAAATATCACTAATGAAGTGCATTGTCTTTTCATGTTGAATTTACTGATAAATCAAACAATAGAGGATCAAATACATCCTTCACAGAGGAGACGGACAACACTGTGATAATGTTTAAAAACCAGATGTGGGCTTGTAGATTCTGTTTAATGTGTTGAATTGTTTCTAATCGCAACATGAATTGTATCGAATCATAATCGTTTTCAAATCAATAATGAATCACGAGCAGGAATGAAAAGTATCAAATCGTATCAGCTCAGGGTTTCACCGTATCGTTAATGTATCGTATCGCAGGCAGCGTATCGAGATACGAATCGAATCGGCCTCAGAGGTGGAGATTCACATCCCTATTGTATACTGGCTTTACAATCGGGGCAGACAAAACAGCAACCCAGCCCACCCTACCTCAGACCCAGCAGTGGATAAAAGCATTAGGACACGCAGCCTTCTCCACCACCGTGCTGTCTGATTCTAAAAGCGGTGCTGTTGGGGGTATTTGGCCCTGTTAGGGTCTCCCATGGTAAATTGAACTGAAGTCAAGGGCAAGACAAAGAGTGGGTTCAAAGGTCTTTCATAGCCCACAAAGTACCATGGTACCTGACCTGGAGGGTTACTAGTCCCTCTCTGGAGCCAGGCCTTGGTTGGGGCCTGTGTGTGAGCAAATGGTGGTCAGGAGTTTGCCCTTGGGGCATGGCCAGTTGCATGCATGTGAAGCCACCACCTGCAGAGGGAACATGAAGGGTCCAGTGCATTGTGAGGCTGCTTTGGTGATGCAATCCCAGGAATCTAAAACTGTCCTTCCCAATACTATATTTAATAGCATGTTTAACTTAAGCTGTACTGTTTACAGTAAATGACTTCAACTGGAGGGGGAGTCCTGCATCAACAGAACGATGAAACACCCCAACTGTTCACCAGCAGTAATATTCAAATCTGTTCTCTTTCACTACTTAAAGTCCCCTAAGAACACTAACCTGCACAGCAATGACGGTGCCAATGTCATGCTGTCACCTGAACTGAGTCATTATTACACAGGCATTCTTAATAGCCTTATAGATTAAAGTCCAGAGGAACAAGACACCAACAGATTAAAAAAAGAAAGATAGGAAAGAGGATGATGAATTGCCTCAGATTGCTAAGCAATCATGCATAAATTACCGGGATGTTCTTAGGTATAATAACCCGTTTTAAGTGATCGCTCACTCCTGGGGAGCTGTCGTGTAAGAAGGAGTAGGTTGAGATGCGTGTGAAGGGGGGGAGAAATGGTTGGCGGGTAAAGAAAGGAGCGGGTCCCAGCTGTCTACTCAATCACATCAACGTCAAGGGTATCGCCCTGACACTGTCTCCACTGCATGCCCTCAGCATTCACACAAATCTTCTGACAGACAGACGTAGCAGTCAAACAGCACCCTCGCCCTGCTGTTGGGGCCTACAAGGTTCCCCTGGCACGCCTGCATGGCCCCACAGGCTGTGGCTGGGAGCACCAGCTCTAACTGATTATTCAGGAGACTAACAAGAAAATGCCACGCAGGTCTCAAAACAACATGTTCTAGTTGTGAATACATCATGAAGCAGGGGGAACAGGCTGTCTTGTGTTTCTTTGTGGATGTGCTGCACTTTCAGCTGCTCAGCGGATTTGAGAAAAGCAGCTTCAGATGGAAGAATTCAAGCCAAACTCCTGAGTGTAACACGTGGGTCCTCATTGCACCGAACAGACGGTGCTTCATCGTAATATAGAGTGCAACAAAAGATATTGTTTCAATTTAAAGTTATGCATGATAATTTATTTAAGGAAGAGCCTTGTTGGTTGGCATTTAGGTATTATACATTCCATTCTGCAGAGCCCGATCTCTTTACCAGAAATAATTTGCAAGGCTTACTAAAGTTACTTATAGTTGCATTAAATGTTCCTTTTGCTGGTCAGAAATGCATGGAAAAAAAATGAGAAAGCAGCTTCAATACATGAGTCAAACCAGAGTGAAGCTAGCAAAAACAGTTGCAATCAGAGTGGGACGCTAAATAGCAAAGATGTCAAATGTATTTACATTCCTTATTCAGGTAGAAGTAAAGCTACTAGAGATTCTGTATAGGTCCACGTACCAATTAAGGTATTTTTCTCAAGCAAAAATAAAAGACTGGTTTCAATACATCATAAAAGTATAAAGTAAAAGCAATGTAGTTAACAAAAGACTGAAAGGAGACATAACATGGAAAACCCATTTTTTTATCCATTAACACAGTGTGTTTCACATTTTATGTTTATGTTTATTTATTTGGCAGACTCTTTTATCCAAAGCGACTTACAATTTATAACCTGTAGGGCATGTTGTGATCTGTGGGACTAAACAGGAGTACCCGGAGGAAACCCACGCACGCATGGGGAGAACACGCAAATCCATGCAGAAAGGCCTCAGCCGAGTTTCGAACCTGCAACCTTCATGCTGCGAGGCAACAGTGCTGACAACTGTGCCACCATGCAGCCCATTTTAAGTGTCTAAGTGAGCAAAAAGACTCATATTATTCACTAGAGTTGCTACTTGGATATTTAATAATTACGTTATGGGCATATTTGTCCACCCGTTCCGTTTTTTTCAAAATACCTAATACATCTGAAATTTATGTCATCACAATAACTACCAAATATGGTCATGACCCTTCGGCTACACAGAAAGTAAAGCCGCCATTTTCCCCCCAGGTAAGGTTCCTGGTTCCTGGTAAGGTCTATTCAGGGATTCTGGAAAGGAGGGTCTGTCGGATTGTTGAACCTCAGATTCAGGAGGAACAATGTGGTTTTCGTCCTGGCCGTGGAACAATGGACCAGCTCTATACCCCTGGGGGAATCCTGGAGGGTGCGTGGGAATTTGCCCAACCAGTTTACATGTGTTTTGTGTATTTGGAGAAGCCATTTGACAGCATCCCTCAAGGGGCCCTGTGGGGTGTACTCCAGGAGTATGGGGTATCAGGCCATCTGATACGGGCTGTTAGGTCCCTGTATGACCGGTGTCAGAGCTTGGTCCGCATTGCCGGCAGTAAGTCGGGCTCGTTCCCAGTTAGAGTTGGACTCTGCCAAGGCTCCCCTTTGTCACCAATTCTGTTCATAACCTTAATGGACAGGATTTCGAGGCGCAGCCAAGGTGTGGAGGGCATCCGTTTCGGTGGCCTGAGGTTCAGGTCTCTGCTTTGTGCAGATGATGTGGTCCTGTTGGCTTCATCAGATTGTGATCTTCAGCTTTTGCTGGAGTGGTTCGCAGCCGAGTGTGAAGCAGCTTGGATGAGAATCAGCTCCTCTAAATCTGAAACCATGCTCTTGATTCGGAAAAGGGTAGAATGCCTTCTCCGGGTCAGGGATGAGGTCCTGCCCCAAGTGGAGGAGTTTAAGTATCTCGGGGTCTTGTTCACGAGTGAGGGAAAACTGGAGCGTGAGATCGATAGGCAGATTAGTGCTGCATCTGCAGTGATGCGGGCGTTGTACCGGTCTGTCGTGGTGAAAAGAGAGCTGAGCCAGAAGGCGAAGCTCTCGATTTACCGGTCGATCTACGTTCCTACCCTCACCTATGGTCATGATCTTTGGGTAGTGACCGAAAGAACGAGATCGCCGATACAAGCGGACGAAACGAGTTTTCTCCGAAGAGTGGCTGGGCTCTCCCTTAGAGATAGGGTGAGAAGCTGGGTCATTTGGGAGGGGCTCGGAGTAGGCCCGCTGCTCCTCGACATCGAGGGGAGCCAGTTGAGGTGGCTCGGGCATCTGGTCAGGATGCCTCCTGGACGCCTCCCTAGTGAGGTTTTCCGGGCACGTCCATCTGGGAGGAGACCTAAAGTTAGACCCAGGACACGTTGGAGGGACTATGTCTCTCACCTGGCCAGGGAACGCCTTGGGATTCCCCCGGAGGAGCTGGCCCAAGCGGCTGAAGAGAGAGAAGTCTGGGCCTTTCGCCTTAGGCTACTGCCCCCGCAACCCGACTCCGGATAAGCGGATGAAAATGGATGGATGGATAGATAGATGGATGAATGGTAGTCAATCAATAAAGCTTTTAGCTTCTATAGGATTTCAAAGAGAAATGCTCGGTCTTGCTGCATCTGGCTGTAGAAGAGTCATAATGCACACTCTTCCATAATGTTGCTACTTTATGTTCCAGCTGCAACAACTTTAATAGCTAGAGAATTTGGTTCAGTCGCCTCAATTGACTTGCCACCCTTTTGGGACCATTTCTCAGACTGGAACAACCCATCAGGGCTCAGACATTTGCTTCCCTTCACCACATCCTCCTTCATCAGCAATATGTTTTCTAACTTCTCCATCTGAAGTCACGGTTCTGCGGTTCTTGTTTCTTTGTACCTTTGCAACTCACTGTTTTGCTAGTGAAGTAATGCCAGTACAGCAGGGAGTTGGGGAGCAGGACAAACTTGGACCACTTAACTCAATAGTATCCACAATGGCAAATTAGGCAGAAATACAAGTGGTTTCCAGCCAGCCCACCCAATCAAGCACATGCACACAAAAAAGGAGAAGTCAAGTGTCTTTCCTCTGTGACTCATTACAGATCTGATAAGAAGAAAATGTAGGCAATAAAGCAAAAGTCTGAAAGGATACACGGGTTAATATTTACTCTGCAGCACGGAATTAGAGAGGATTAATGGTTCCGTTTTACAGCCATTAATCCAAGAAAACGCAATAGAGCAACTTCCTATTTCTGTCTGTGTTTTTCTTTCTCCCTCTTATATCCCCTATGAGCCTGAGTTCAAAGCAGAAATATAGTGCAGGGCTTGTGTTTGCACATATGAGGGGCTTTCCGGCAGGAAATGAAGGGAACTAGAGAGCTGAAGCTTAAAGGAAAGGTGGCAAATAAAATGAGGGAACAAATAAATGTGAGGAAAAAGACAGAGGTTTATTATCACAGTGCAGCTGGGAATTTGTGGCTCAGTCAGATGGATGGGGGATACAAGGTGTCCTAAAAGGAATATCTTTGTGAGAACTTCAAACATCACGTGCAATCACACTGTCAAACATCGCACACATGCAAGCCCGCCATTTCTGTGTACAACATCAAAAGTGCACCAGGCATGTACGGCAGGCATGCAGCATTAAAACCCAGCTGACCTGAGAGGTTTGGATTTTCCTCCAGGGTGGAATCAGTATGAAACCCTCAGGTAAAACCTGCATCTATAGTACACTGATGTACACACTCTGTGACCTGTAGAAATGTAAACAGAGGACAACCTGAAACTAAATCTGTACTAAGTGCCATTTCAGCCCTGTATTAACCTTGGAGAAAAGCCTAACAAATGTGTGCCTGTACCATTTCTTATTCTCTCTCTAATTTGTCCTAAAACTGAATTTCCCTCAGGTGTTTTCATGAGACGTCAGAATAATGCAGCACAGACGCTCTTCTGGTTTTTGTGGGAGATGCTTTAGAAGACATCAGATATTAAGTAAGAAAACCAAAAATATGAATAAATGAGTAAAATCCAATGAATTATGCACAACTAAGCTGGATTTTGTTTAAATATGATGGTTCTGTCCTTAATCCAGACTAGGGGAACGAGACTTGCACAGACCTGAAGCCAACACGAAAGTGACATTGCAGATCCACCTTAATCTACTAGGGGCTGGGCCCAGAAATGAGCAAGGTTTACAGCCATGACAACTCTGATGGGGTGAATTTTTTGTAACTCTTCTGTTTAGGTGTAATTAAATGCTTGAAACTATGAATAATTAAACTTGACTGACAGGTAGCATTGGTGCTAATGGCTCAGCCTCAGACTCACAATAGATGTTCAGCAATTTCGACTCTCTGAACTTAAGTTGTGTCCTCTGTGTGTTTGTGTTTGGATCTTAATCATGGAATTATTGGACAAAGATGGCAAGTTATGGCATTTTTATTGGTAAGTAAAATTATATTTCTTTACTTTATTTCGCTGGTTGAAAGCAGGAATTGTTGTGCATTTAACGTAACACAGCTTGGTTGATGATACGCTGAAATATGTCGTGTTGGTGGGGCTGGCTGGGAAAAACACAAGCTAGGTAACCTGGCCGAGGCTAGCACAGGTTTCTTCTTCTCCGGTGCACCGCGATAAAAGATGCTGTGAACCTACCGCTGCAGAAGGGAGGATGACAGAGTTTTGGCACCGTGTCTCACCCTTCAAAGTCCCAAAGTCCCATTAGTTGTCACACACACAGGTGTGTGTGCGAAATGTGTTCTCCGCATTTGACCCATCCCCTGGGGGAGCGGTGAGCTGCAGACACAGCCGCGCTCGGGAACTATTTGGTGGTTTAACCCCCCAATCCAACCCCTTAATGCTGAGTGTCAAGCAGGGAGGCATTGGGTCCCATTTTTTCAGTCTTTGGTATGACCCAACCAGGAGTCGAACCCCTGATCTCCCAGTCTCAGGGCGGACACTCTACCTCTAGGCCACTGAGAAAGGTCAGCAGCAGCGGGCCTGCGTTCAGAGATCCGCAAATCTGCCGCTCCAGCCTCACGGAAGCAGCCGAGTGAGGTCGGACCCCAGCTTCTCCTGCCACCCAGGAACAGTGGGAGAAGGAGGTGGAGAAGCACGTGGCTGCCCGCTCCCATCCAAGGCTGTAGTAGTGCTGGCTGCCTGCTGAGCTCTGAGGGAGACCACAGAAACACAGCAGCTCTTTAAGTAATGCATGCTTTACTTTTGTTTTGCTCAACTATGTTTTTCTTACTAAAAGCACCCAAAAATCTCTCAATAGCATGGAGTTAGCGCCATGTTAGCTCAGGTAGTTCGAAGCTACCCCCGTTGGCTTCAAGTTCTTTGTAGCTTTGGGCTAGCTCATAGCTACATTGGTTTAAAGTTTATGGGTTAGGGTTACACAGAACCACTCTCAGATCCACCACTTTTCCCATTTGTGGATTGTCTGGGAGTGACTAAACGTGTGACATGGCCAAGATGGTGGCAATAGGAACTGCCCATTTGGCTTCAAAAAGGCCCAACAGAGCACTGTGGGTGAGGTTTGGCCATCTTTTTTTTTGACAGTCATTGGTACAGAGGCCAGATGTTTGTCCTTTATTCAAACTTGAGAACTGAGCTGATCAAAGTGCCTGAACTTAAAAAGGAAGGCTAATATAAAATGTTTGTTTTCATTGAGTCAACAACTTAACATTCTGTGTCTCTCTTGTCTTTAACCCTGCCAGATTCTCTGCATATTGTGTAATAAATCAGATGGACACAAGAGCACTTTTCAGATTTGAATTGAATCAGAAAAGGGTGGAGTGCCTTCTCCAAGTCAGGGATGAGGTCCTGCTTCAACTGGAGGAGTTTAAGTATCTCATGGCCTTGTTCACAAGTGAGGGAAAGATGGAGCGCGAGACTGATTGGTGGATTGGTGCTGCGTCTGTAGTGATGCGGGTGTTGTAGCGATCTGTTGTGGTGAAAAGAGCTAAGCTGGAAAGCAAAGCTCTCGATTTTATCGGTCGATCTACGTTCCTACCCTCATCTATGGTCACCAGCTTTGGGCAGTGACCAAAAGAATGAGATCGCGGATACAAAATGAGTTTTCTCTGCAGGGTGGAGCTCTCCCTTACAGAGAAGGTGAGAAGCTGGGTCATCTGGGAGGGGCTCGGAGTAGATCCGCTGCTCCTCCACGTCGAAAGGAGCCAGATGAGATGGATCAGACATCTAGTTAGGATGCCTCCTGGACGCCTCCCTGGTGAGGTTTTTCGGGCACATCCAACCAGGAGGAGATCCAAAGGAAGACCCAGGACACACTGGAGGGACTGTGTCTCTTGGCTGGCCAGAGAAAGTCTTGGAATTCCCCAGGAAGAGCAGGATTAAGTACCTGGAAGGAGGGAAGTCTGGGCCTCCGCTTAGGCTGCTGCCCCCGAGACCCAACTGAGGATAAGCAGTTGAAAATGGATGGATGGATGGATGGATGGATGGATGGATGGATGGATGCACACAACAGCAATGACACAAGTGAAACTTGTTTGGTTAATGCTGATTGGCCATGCTCCTGTGTCTGTCGTGTTTGCTGACATTTACATTTTATCTTATTTAATTACTTTAATTAGGTCCAAAGTCATTAAGAAATTTTCTTCCTAATTGAAAATCCCTGCACACAAATTTAAAATAGTGTTGCAGTTCGACAAAAACGTTGCATATCACTTTTTTCATCGTCTTCGTGTTTTTGCATGAATCAACCCTGCAGGTCACCCTTCACATTACCTTGTGGTTTTATGCATGATTATCCAATCAAAGTGTTGCACATAGATTGTGCCCACACAGAGATTGTTTATTTTCAAATAATAGTTGAAAATAATATTTAAACTCTTCTTATTGTTATTATTTCCTGAACCTTTTCATCTTAGGAGATTTATGGCGTCTGTTCAACAGCATTTAAAATTCTGATGAATGGGGAAAAAATAGTTTTCTTAATAAACGTTCGAGAATAGTAGTTTATTAAAGCAGACACCAAAAGCCTAAAAGACAAGGCTTGTTTCACACAGAGAAATGATTCAACAGTTTACACGTCTGCAGCTTATTATTATTTTGCAGAATTTGTTTGTTAAATTTTTAACCAAAGCAAAATCATTTAATTCAGTCAGTTTCTAAAAGGCCTATTGATGATTAGGTTCACAGGTGTCTCACTCTGGCAGAGATAGTGGACACCCTGGGCAGGTCACCGGTCCATCACAGAGAGACCAGATATACTGTATACTAGCTTCTAAATTAATCATTAATAAATAAAGACATGTTTTACACTTTACAATAAGGCTCCCTTATGTATTTATAAATGTTTATTAATCATTAATAATCATTGATGAATAAAGACATGTTTTACACTTTACAAGGCTCTAGTTTGTATTTATAAATGTTTATTAATCATTAATAAATAAAGACATGTTTTATACTTTACCATAAGGCTCCAGTTTGTATTTATAAATGTTTATTAATCATTAATAAATAAAGACATGTTTTACACTTTACAAGGCTCTAGTTTGTATTTATAAATGTTTATTAATCATTAATAATCATTAATAAATAAAGACATGTTTTATACTTTACCATAAGGCTCCAGTTTGTATTTAAAAATGTTTATTAATCATTAATAAATAAAAACATGTTTTACACTTTACAATAACGCTCCCTTTAATCATTATAAGTATTTATAATGCAGTTATAAGGTACATTAATTATTTGCCCAAAACTTTGTTTACAAATGCTAATAGAGCTTAAAAGATAGGTAGTTTGAAATGTTCAATATATAAAGTCTAGATAAAGTACATAAGTCAACAGATTTGGTTCACTACTTGGCAAAAAACTAGTAGGTTTAGTCTCTTTCTCACCCTTAATTAATGCATAATAAACATTAATTAGTCATATATGAGGCATTATATATTGCTTAATAATACATTTATAAACCCTTTATTAGCCATTTATAAGGGAGCCTTATTGTAAAGTGGTACCATTATTATTTGTCATGTGTAGTTGTGGTAGTCGCGTGTCATTCTGTTCATCACAGCAGTAGGTCAGGAGGTAAAGTGGGTTGTCCAGTAATCAGAAGGTTGCAGGTTTGATGCTGGCTCACACCAGATATTGCTTTTGTTGTGTCATTGGGCAAGACACTTAACCCGCCTTGTCAGCTGGTGGTGGTCGGAGGGACCGGTGGTGCCAGAGTTCGGCAGGTCTCATCTCCCTCAGTGTGCCCCAGTGCAGCTGTGGCTGCATCGTAGCTCATCATCATCATCATCAGTGTGTGAATGGGTGGTTGTGATTCCTGTCCATTGACTGCGGAGGTGCTCCGGCGTCCGGCAAAAATAGGATCGATTCTATTTTTGCCGGACGCCGGAACAGAGGGCGGCGCACTGCGCCGCACCGCGCCGCACTGCCGGAGCACGGCCGCAGTAGTGGAATTGCTCTGACTGACTACAACGGGACCGATTTTGCTCCGGAGTTCGTGCCGGAGCGGAGCGGAGCGGAGGTAGTGGAATTTGGGGGTTAGGCGCTATACAAATACAGGCCATTTACCATTTTGGCGCACATAAAAGGCTTGAATGTGGGTGAAAAGTGTAAACTGAATAAAATGTTTGCAAAATTACACGTCCTATTGTGACAAAACCAAACAAACTGATTCTCATTAAACTGTGTAGTTTGGTAATATTAAGCATTGGATGTTAGAATGACACATCATCATGTTAAGGCCATGACGGGTCAGAGCGCTTTAGTAGCAGAAGGAAAACCTTTCTAATTAAAGTAGGCTGTTTTAATGCCATGGCTCATCAGCATATAACCTCTGCTCACTCTCAATGGTGTCTGCAAAAGCAAAATACAGAGGGAACATCTGGTACCTCTACGAAACATGCATAAGTGTCAGTTTGCTTGTGAATAAACGAAAATGACAAAAAGGACAGAAAATGTGCTTAAATACAGGCTGCAGATTAAAACTCAAGTGAACATGATAGCAGCTCATAAGTAAATGCGCCGCTGAGTAGTCTTGCAGTGTGCAACATCAGTATAACTGTAGCAGTTAACGTCACAGACCACTTTGCTTGCTATCAATTCTGCACGCCAGCCAATATTCTGAGTCCTGCGATAGGGGAATGGAAGAATGGAAAGGGTGGAAGGAAAGAAAAACAAAAGCGATTGATATAAATGATCTGCCGGCCAAGAGAGGCCCCTAGGCAGGGGCGAGCGAAGGTCCGCTCAATACCAATTGATCGTGGGAGGCCCAGGCATTCGTCTTAATTCGGACTAATTAAGGCAGCGGCTGACGAGGAGAGGTTAGAGGGACAAGTTGTTGATGTGCGTGTGCATGCACCCCCCGCGCATCAAGGGGACCTTCCAGATTACAAAATCTAGCCCCCGTGCTCACAAAGCAATGAACAAATGGTGGATTAAAGAAATCGGTTTGGGAAACATCTATTGTCCCTAAATAAGTGCTGCCGCCAAAATAATTCTCCGCTCTACAAGAGGTTGCCAGACATGCAGTAATTCCATCTCCATTCGTACTGTGTGTGTGTAAAAATGCTGATTATGACAACAAAAGTGTTAACAAGAGCTGCTTCTGTCGCCTCGTCAGTTCTACCATCAAAACGTTTTAATATGCATGAAGGAAAAATGAGGTTTAATCACTGGAATGTTTGGTGAGGGGATGGTTTTCTGGCACAGCCTGCAGTGTGAAAAATGACAGCAGATATCCTCCTGTTACCAGCACTGTGAGCATAAGGAGGAAAACGCTTCATTGTGCAGTATTACAGTCGCAAATGGTAACGGGAATTACGAGTTGGGAGGCTTCTCAAAGTTTAGTCTCCGTGCACTTTTTAAAAGATCAGAGCACTTGGGAGCAGACCCTGAACGAATGCTGAGCTGCAGAGAGCGGGGCTTAGACTCTGATTCCTATCTGTCACTCCCTGAGGATGTTAGCAGTGTGAAGTGGTAGGTGGCAGCGAGAAGGTATCACCGTGAATGAGGGGCAGGAGCAATGACAATTCAGCCTGACTGGAGATCACAATCTGAGGACTGAACCACAAACAGGCATTCATGTGAAGGTGAACATGCCTGCTTCAGTCGGCGCGGGCCCTGCAGACAAAAGAGACAAAATATCAAAGAGTGAAAGTGACAGACAGGCAGCATATCTGTTTCAGACAAGATCTCATTGTTTAGGAGAAGCAGGGCAAAAAAGCTCGGATGGCTGGGTTGACCTGCACTCTTTTGTCATTCCTTCTCACAGGCCAGACCAGTAGAGATTGACGGATCCACTTGAATTTCATCTGCTTGCTGATATTCAAGTAGCGTGACATGAACTCCACTGTCCTTTCAACCTTCTGCACCGCGCTTCCTACCTGTTATTCAGACCTCAGTGTGCCTCGGCTGGGCCGCCAGCCCTGAGGGCAGTGCTCTTATCAGGAGTTCACAAACGGTGGATATCTGGACACTCACCCTGACTATAAATACATCTGCAGCTCCAGACAGGGTGTCACTCTATTCACATCAAATTAACCAATCAGAATGGACATGCCCCCCTACAATCTCCACTCGTCAGCTCAAGTGTGATGTCCTAATGACTGCCTGGCCGTCGATAGCGGTCCACATGACAGTGGGCCCTGAGGGGGACAATTAGGGAGAGTACGAGATGTTTTCCTTGATAAATGTTGTCACTGCTGGTACTGGTACTAATAAGTGGTAATTTGCTGTTGCGGACTCTGATGACACACACTGTAACAGCTCCGATGAGGAGATGAAGGTAAGCGTTAAGCCGCCTGAATGGATGTGCTTAAGAGACAAAAATGTGTTTATCATTTTAACAAAGTGGGAGGTAAAATGATGTTTGTGTCGAATTATTTGTTGGCCTGTCTCCTGAACTACATTTAGGAAACAAGCAAAATTATGTCTATTATAGTCACTTTTCTTGTGCTCTCTAAGATCAGGTAGAAAAGGTAACATATCAAGGAGGGAAGCCCAGACTTCTCTCTCCTCAGTGATAATCTGGGGTGTCCCGAGGTTTTCCCAGACCAGACAGAATATAATCCCTCCCGAGAGTTATGAATCTGCTCTGGATGGACATACCTAAAACATCTCTGTAGAAAAGCGGCCAGGAGGCATTCCAGAACCAAACCACCTCAGCTGGCTCCTTTAATGCAGAGGAGCAGCGGCTCTACACCAAGTTCCCCCTGGAGGACAGAGGGCCTGAACCTAATTTGTGTGACTCAAGCTAAAATGGAATCATGGCATCAAGAGGATATTGTTTCAAATTTATTTATTTTTATTTTTTTAGTGTTTCATTCTCACTGCAGATATCTTCATCTGAACCTGCTTTGTCCATGTGGGGTTGCGGGGGGGAGGGGGGGGGGGGTTCCAGTGGACAATGGGCAATCAGGCGGGGTACACCCTGGACAGAGCCAGTTCATCACACAGGACAAACAATCACACACACACACACACACACACACACCTAAGGACAACTTAGACAGACCAATTAACCTAAAGCCCTTTTCAGATTGACATTCTGGAATATGTGCGGACAATTCAGTCCAGTTTTTAACCAGAACTGTGTTTTCAGACGCACCACTTTTGTACCTGAACTTGTCCTTTCGGCTGCCATCACACAGCAGGGAAAAGTTCCAGATGTCTGAGGGGGAGGGGGTGGGAAGGCCGTACCCAGATAGTTTGGCGGGCGTACATGCGTCATTTACCCAAACAAAGTCATTCAGTCAAACATGGCCGACGAAGAGATAGAATTCCTCTCACTGATCGGACTTATGTTAAGCATAATTCTGCGCACACGAAGACGCATAAGAGACCTGGATGATGAAGCTCAATGGTTAAAGGAATCGCGGAAGCGGTGTGAAGCGCTCCGTTGCGCGTCTAGGAGACGGTACTGTAGGAGGCGAGCTGCCATGGTTCGCCGCATGCTACAGGAGCGAGCTATCTAGGTGCGCACAGTGTCCCCGGTCCCCTCCTCCTGCCCTTCCTCCCTCTCCGGAACTTGACCTCACCAGTCTGAAGCAGCCACCCTGTCCGTGACAAGTCAGGTTCTGTTACTAGGGGCTTTGTCCGGTTTAATTAAGGAAAAGGTTATCCGGATGTTTGTATTCAGACATAAAGGTCTTAAGGACAGAGTCCCGAACATTTCCGTTTTTCATGGCCTGTCTGAAGGGGGCTTAACAGTTATGTTTGTGGACTGTGGGAGGAAGCTGGAGTACCTGGAGAGAACCCACGCATGCACAGGGAGAACATGCAAACTCCATGCAGAAAGATCCCAGGCTGGGAAGCGAACCAAGGACCTTATCACTGCAAGGCAACAGCTCTAACCACTGTGCCACTGTGCAGCCCACTGCAGATATCTTCTAAAACAAAAAGCATTGCCTCATTGCAGACAATGCTTTGATAAATTGGGTCCATCTCTTGCTCCACTCTGACATCACTAATCCATCAAGAGTATGATTCAGTTAGGGTTAGGGTTACTCTCCCTACCTGAAGGGATAATTCCACTTTTTTCTAGTTGAAAAAAAAATCTGTAAAATCAAAACCTTTCCCCTTGAAATTGGATTTAACAACTCAAATTCAAAGTTTCAATCTGTAACTGACTACAGAGGCAATGTGTAGTTTTTACCGTAAATCTCTGGAAATATCCATCGAAACATTAATGAGAATTAATTAAATGATGTCCAGTTGTTGAAAAATATTGGCTTTATTGGGTCTGAAATACATGGGAGCAGGTCTAAGTCTCTGGGCAATACCATATTAGATGCCATGTTTCCTTCTGTTTTTTTTTTGTTTGTTTTTTTACCGTGTCCTGTCCGGCTGTGAAGCAAGCAGAATTGATGTCTGAATGCTGGTGACAAGCCTTACAGATTTATTCTCAGGTGGAGCATCAAAGTGTTTGCTTTTAATGTCACGCCTGATACTTAAAACTTTATTGTTATTGTTGTTGAATGCTTTGTAATTCCGACCAGACACAGAGACAGAGGCAAGGACGTAATTTTCACTTTAGAAGTGGGGGGGACACGGGGGGGGGGGGGGGGGGTATCTTTACAATATGTTCTAAGGGGAAACAGGCTTCAACACAAACGGTTGCTTTCCGCTTGGTCCTAGAGCTCAACCAGTGTCCATTTAATATAGCGTAATATTGTTTTTGGATGGTAAAAAGTGCAGGGGTCAAAACTTGACTTTGGAAAAAGTGGGGGGGACATGTCCCCCCCCCCCCCCCCCCCCCCAAAAAAAAATTACGTCCATGGACAGAGGTGAAAGAGGAAGGAAGAGAAAAGGTGGAGAGAGGGGGGGGGGGGTCCACAAAAATAAACAATGAACAAGAGTCTGCTTCTAGACCTGCAGAAAAAGACAAAAAAAAAACAAAAGGACACAAAAAAGGGACACAACAACAATACAACAAGATCTACTTATCACTGCGTCAACTTGATGAAAAAAAAAACAAAAAAAAAACAATATATATATATATATATTTATATATATATATATATATATATATATATATATATATATAATCAACATTGCTTAACTGAAGAATCACGATAATAAATCACAATGCATTAAGTGCCCCCCATAGTCTTAAGACATGTGTTGAACGTGCCCAAGCCCATACTTTTGAGAGCACCATGTGAGCACCTGTGTGTGTACACGCGCTTGTTTATTTAAGGTTTCTCTATAGGAGCGTCCAACAGAGAGTGTGAGGGACCACAGATCCGCCCCCCAAAGATGCGCAGGAGACGGGGGGAGCTCCAAGTCCCAGAGATCCAGGCGTTGCCCCAGAATGCAGGAACCCCAAGGAGACTGCAACCAGAAAGGCCCCCGCCCCCCTCGAGAGGCACAGAGGATCGCCCCGGGGGGCCACAACCAGCAGCCGGCAGAGTCCCTGGAGATATCAGCGGCAAGCCCACAGGCCCGCCCGCAGCCTCCCACCCCCTAGCCGGCCGAGCCCGGGACCCAGCGACCCGGGACCCAGGGGTGACCACCCCCGCCGGGGACCCAGCAGAGCCCAGGGACCCAGACCCCACCAGGCAGCCACCGGGATCTATCAGGCAGATGCCAAAATCTTAAACCCCCAGACCCGGTTGCCACGAACACTCAGGCAGACCATGGCACAAGCCCCCACACCAGGTGTGGCAGGGGGAGGGGGGACAAAGATCTATATCATCAAGAGAAGTTCCAGGAGAGGGGAGGACCCAAAGGCCCCACCTGACATATACAGTCATACACAAACACAGTCACACAACTCCCTCCCTCATGCTCACACATGCACATACAACCCAAGACTTACAAAAATGCACGCCGGACACTCACTCATGCTCCCCATACACACCCTATTAACTCTGGTCCCGGTACTGCTGCACATGGGGTACAACCATCACCGGTAACCAGAGTTTGACCCTTTCTGCTGGGGTGCTGATGAGCAGGATCCCCCGCCCAACGCTGAGCACAGCAACCCACCACCCCAGACCCCAACCAGACGGCCAGATCTCCCTCCTAGCCTCCAGCCCCAGGAAGCCAAGCAACAACAGAGGTGGCTAAGACCCCTAGTCTCCCTCCGCCTGCTCCAATATAGTGTTGTGTGATCATGAGGTGTATTCCATGGCTGTGGTGAGTGGGCAGTGCGGGCATCATCCGGCCTATGCCAGCTGATGCCACCGCACCACCCCACTTACACCCTCAGCCATCAGTGTCTAAGTGCGGTTTAAAATTGGAAGTGGGCACCGGCACTCGGGAGGAGGCTGAAATATCCCCCTGCCAAATGCCGTTGAATGTGCTCACTCCCAAGGCCCTAAGTGTGTGTTTGTGTGGAATGTCGTCAGTGGAAGTGTATAAGGTGCAAATAAAATTGGGGGGCAGGTTGCCACAGGAATGCGGAAATGGGGTCCATACCCGCACTCCCTGACTTGCCCACCCCCCAAGGTCCTATGTGTATGTTTGTGTGATGATGTGAGGGAGCAGGAGGAGAGAAATATGCGGGGATGGGGAGGAATGGCTGGTTGGGCCATGTTTCCTTCTACGGGAGCCCATGAGGACAAAACACATTTATGGTTACAACGGTCATAAAACGTTAGCATTTACATCTTCACCAGTGATGAAAGGGAGTGTTTGTCATTTTGCTGGAGGTTGATGACTTGACAAAAGCACTCATTCAAAAACTACACTCCCAGGGCTTTTTGACCCTAATGGCCATCCATTGGTAAGGTCTTAATCAAACACAAAAATATTGCTTGCTTGCAATATTTTAGGTATGTACTGCTCCCTATCGCCAGGGAAAATACCCATCATCACTTTAAATTAATAATCTAATAAAATACCTCATGAAAATGTTTGGTCTTCTTATATTGAGGACTGGGTCTCTGGTTTTTCCAGATGATGTGGTCCTGTTGGCTTCATCAGAAGGTGATCTCTGGCTTTCACTGGAGCAGTTTGTAGCCGAGTGTGAAGTAGCTCCTCTAAATCTGAGACCATTGTCAGACATGAGTAGAAGGCTTTCTCCAGGTCAGGCACGAGGTCCTGCCTCAAGTAGAGGAATTTAAATATCTCGGGGTCTTGTTCACGAGTGAAGGAAAGATCAAGCGCAAGATCAATAAGCAGATTGGTGCTGCATCTGCAATGATGCGGGAGTTGTACCAGTCTGTTGAAAGAGAGAGCTGAGCCGAAAGGCAGAGCCCTTGATTTACCGGTCTGTATATGCTCCTACCCTCACTTATGGTCACAAGCTTTGGGTAGTGACCGAAAGAATGATTGCAGATAGAAGCAATGGAAATGAGCTTCCTCCTTAGGGTGTGTGGGCTCTCCCTTACAGAAGGTGTCAGTTATCTGGGAGGGGCTCGGAGTAGATCTGCTGCTCCTCCACATCGAGAGGAGCCAGTTGAGGTGGCTCGGGCATCTGATGCCTCCTGGACACCTCCCTGGTGAGGTTTTCCAGACACGTCCAACTGAGAGGAGACCCAAGGGAAGCCCCATGACATGCTGGAGGGACTATGTCTCTCAACTGCCCAGGGAACACCTTGGGATTTTTCTGGAGGAGCTGGCCCAAGTAGCTGAGGAGAGGGAAGTCTGGATGTCTCGACTTAGGCTGCTGCCCAGGCCACCCGACTCTGGCTAAGCGGACAAAAATCATGGATGGATGGATGGATGGATGGATGGATGGATGGATGGATGGATGTTTAGCATGCTTAGGCATGGGTTAACCTTTCGCCAGTCCCAATGACACATATCTTATTGCCAGCTTTAACCAGAGGGAGCACATAAAGAAAGAATAGGAGACAGTTTGTCACAAACACAACATAAGAACACAGGTGGCTTGAGATTGCACAGCACTGTCTGAGTGACAGCTACCAGCAGGTCAGGGCTGATGTTGCCCATCAGCAGATTCATCATCAGCGCCAGTCTGCCACAGCAACCAACACTCTGATTCGGCATGGTAGTTTAGGCCTCACCGGACCACTTTTCCTCTTCCCCCAACTTTTCCTTTCCCCTCTGTCACCACCCAGCAATAGAGTGGTGACAGGAAGAAGTGTGTTGTCAGCACTGCAATGTGGTGTTACGCTAAACCATCACGCATGGAGTCACTTGAGTCTGTTGCAACCCTGATTTGAGCAGCCTTGTTAGTCAGTCATCTGACAGAAATTCATCTGATTACAGACTTATTCAAATGCTGTAAAAGCGGGGAGGAAATCCATGGGACCTTGCACGGATCGTCATCGCATTTGGGAAAATATTGGGGAGCTTGCATGTAAACACCTACTGAAGCATCAAACACCAGCCTGACACTGTTTTGTAAAAGGAAAGGGGGGGAGAGGGGAATTTACATTCAGCTGTCAACAGAAAAATAAGAATGTATTATAAAATGAGGTGATGCGTGTGTCAAAGTGGATAACAAGTGATGACTGTGGGGGCTGCTCTGCTTTCAATAAGTTCACAACTCAGTCAGCATTTCCAGCATTCATTCACAGAGACCCTTAAAAGTTGTCTAAATCTACAGTATCCATTTCCTCCTTCTTATAATCCCTGCAAAGCCACCAAAATCTATCCTTTATGCCCCATCCCAAACCAGTCTTCAATTTAATTCCCCATCTGCGGCCAGCTTGAAATATTATCTAAGAAATGAGATCCGTGACCCTGAATACAGAGAGTAAAGTTAGACTGGGAGCGCGATAGAAACATGGCCTGATTTTGCAGCTGAGAGGCTTGCCTCAGTGTGGGGAGGAAGCCTGCATCTCCTCCCCAAGTGGCATGGCTAAATATTTGCCCTCCTCCACTTGGCTGTCTAGACACATCCTCTCACCCCTCTTCCCATCACTCCCCTGTTTTGCTCAGAAGTGGCAATAGTTGGCACGGTCAGCCAGGCAGGTTGCCAAACTTGCGACAAAAAGTTTCTCCTCACTGCTAGAGGTCATGCAAGTTCAAAAACCTGGAAAGAATGGGCTTTGCATTTTTAAAACCTCTGGGCCGTCATTTGGAGAGTCACGTGCACACCGAGCGAGGAAAGGGAGGAGAAAAGAACACTGTCAAATGGTCTCTGTGCTTCCCAATGATTTGCAAAAGGAAACCCTCAGAAGTCAAGGAGCGGTCTCTGCGGACCTCTCCGAGTTAGTATTCCATATTCATTACCATTTTTCCACACTTACATGGTGGGGTTTTAATTGCCCACAGTTTAAACTTAAAAGCTCGACGAGCTGCGCGAAAGCACCATGCCTCCTGAGAGGGAGATGTGGGAAGTCCACCACCACCACGCTCAACCAAATGGACTCAGAACCACTAATAGGACCCCTCATTACACATTAGCAGATTATTCTCCAGTCTATCAGCATGAGTTCATTTATATCCCTCAGAGAGTAAATGTAAAATGAAACCGAGATTAAGTCTGTAATTGCAAAAAATAATAAATTAAAAAATCCAAAAGTACCACAAGTCAAATAAACATTTCTAAATGGAAAACTGGACTCTTTGTCTTGTATAAAAGGTTCGAATGCTTGTATCCAAATTCTGAAACGGCACCACTGGGGTTGTTGCAAAAACCTTTTCAAAATCAAACATTTTCTCACCATGTGGTCTCTACTGCCTCTATAAACACTCCAAGCATGAAAAAAACCTGTTCCTCTATTTTATGTCCGTGTTTTTTTCCAGGAATTATGTGTTAAAACAAGCAGTTTGAAAAAGTCCATTTGTGACGTTACAATGAGGGAAATTAGCGTAGAACCACCTCCCATGTCTCCAGGCTGGAAGAGCCGCAGCTCTACTCCAAGCCCCTGCTAGATTTCTGAGCTCCTCGCCTCACAGCAGCCTATCAGGGGATGGGTGGGGGTGGTCAGCATCAGCTGGTGTCAGCTTCAACGCAAAAATAGCTAAAGATTGTTTCTATTTATAATCCGTGAGTTTTTCATGCAGGCTGAACATGAACTGGATGCTCTCCCCCCAATGTTGCTACTTGGGGTTCTACCAGTGGTGGGTCCTTTTATTCTGAATATTTTAAATTACAGTTTGTCATCTGGAGTGTTTCCAGAATCCTATAAGAAGGCGGTCGTCCAACAGCTATTGAAAAAACCTGGCCTGGATCAAAATGAATATGCAAGTTTTCGTCCAATCTCCAAACTTCCTTTTTTATCTAAGGTTACTGAAAAAGTGGTACATGCTCAACTCTCACACCAATTACTGGAACATTCAGTACTTAAAGAGCAAGTCACCCCCTACCAGACTATTACTCTGCTCCCACTTCCTGTTTGAAAATGCAACAAATGCTATTGCCTAGCAGACTGAGAGGGTGGAGCCGCTAACAAATACACACACACAGGCTCACAACGACATTGTGACATCATATGGTACCAGCTAACGTTCTAGGGTACCTCTTAGCCAATAGCGATGGCAGATTTAAATTCAACTGCAGTGCAGAGTTTTTACATGACAACGGCACAACACTGACAGTTTTAGGCAGAAAATTAAAAATTTAACTAAAATGCAGTAAAGTGCAAAACTATTGACTACACGTGTCTGCAGCATGATTAGACATGCGTTTATTTAGTTTATCAGAAAAAAAAGTTGATTTGGGGGTGACTTGCTCTTTAACCATTTTCAGTCTGCTTTTAGGCAAAATCATAGAACTGAGTCTGCACATATTCGTGTGTTAAATGACATTCTGACAGAAACTGATGCTGGTTCCTTTGTTCTGTTACTACATCTAGACCTATCAGCGGCATTCGATACAGTTGACCATAACATTCTGCTAACCAGGCTGGAATCTTTTGTTGGAGTCACAGGGACCGCGCTAAACTGGTTTCACTCTTTATCTGTCTGATAGAAGTTTCAGCATTCACATAGGCTCTTCTCCTTTTGTCCCGCTCCCCTGGGGAGTTCCCCAGGGCTCTATTCTAGGTCCACTCCTCATTTCTATATATATATTCTTCCACTGGGAAACATCATTGCTAAACGGGGCTTACATTATCACATTTAAGCTGATGACTGTCAAATTTATATGGCTTTAAATCAGTCAAGTTCCATTACTCAGCTCTCAGAATGTCTCTCAGAAATTAAAACCTGGCTAGCTTCCAATTTCCACAAGTTCAATGAAAATAAGACCGAGGCCATTCTTTTCAAACCAAAACATAATCTGCATACTTCTGCTGCCTTTAATCTCTCCCCCCTCAACCTTAATTCCTGTGTGACCAGCCTTGGGGTTAAACTGGATGCGGATTTGTCAATGAGTGTGCATGTTAATGCCACTGTTCGATCCCGCTTCTTCCAGCTTTGTCGCTTTAGCCCATTCTTAAGAGGCCGCACTTAGAATCCGTTATTCATGCATTTATCACTATCAGACTCGACTATTCCAACTCAGTTCTTATCGGTGCAAATGTATCTGTCCTAAATCGTCTACAGAAAGTCCAGAATGCCACAGCAAGATTTCTTTCCAGTACAAATAGACGCTGTCACATCACTCCCATTCTGGCTGGTCTACACTGGATTCCTGTGCACTTTCGAATACAATACAAAGTTCTAACTTTTGCCTACAAAGCCATGAATGGTCTAGCCCCCTTATACTTGTCAGAGCTGCTCACCCCCTACAGGGACACGCAGAGACACGTGTCACCGCGGGCGTCAGTATCCGACGCGCAGGGGCACCCTGATCGTCATATTTTGACGCTTGGTCACACGCGTCATTTTTCGACGCTTTAGGTGTGAAAATGTGTTGGCCTTCACGGTGCATCTTCCAGCTGACAGAGACGTGAAACAACTCATTCTGGAAGGCACTGAAAATATGAAGAATAAAACTCCTGAAATCCTTTCATGTGAGAGAGGTTTAGTGCAAAGAACGTCATGAACATATTTTATATCGACCATAAAAATATCAGAACTTATAAAAAATTATAATGTGTCCCCTTTAAAATTCTAAATCTGTTTTAAAAATAAATAAATTATATTAGAAAAATACAGATTGACTGAGTGCTTTATCTCTTTGCTCTCAATAAGAGTGATGTAACAGTTGTCACAGACACATTAAAGATGCAATA